>NC_057835.1:60780000-60902500 GCF_910594005.1 Cervus elaphus
CTCTCTACTGGCAGAAAGTGAAGAGGAACTGAAGAGTCTCTTGATGAACATGACAGAGGAGAGTGGAAAAGCTGGCTTAAAACTCAATATTCAAAAAACTAAGATCATGTTCTGGCAGTTCAATACTCCCTTAATTACTGCATCATACCTAACTGTAATATATGGATAATTAAAGAATATTAAAGGAGAGAAACGGCACCAAAATGACAGTGTGAACACTGGTCAGAATGGCCATCATTTAAAAGTCTACAAATAACAAATGCTGGAGAGGGAGTGGAGAAAAGAAACCCTCCCACACTGCTGGTGGGAATGTAAGTTGGTGCAGCCACCACGGAAAACAGTATGGGGGTTCCTCAAAAAACTAAAAATAGAGTTTCCATATGATCCAGAAATCTCACTCCTGGGAAAAATCTGGACAAAACTATAATTCAAAAAGATACAAGGACTCCTAAGTTCATAGCAGCACCAGTCATTTACAATAGCCAAGACATGAAAACAACCTAAATGTCCATCAACAGAAGGTCACATAATGAAGATGTGGTACATGTACAGAATGGAACATTACTCAGCCATAAAAAAGAATGATACACTGCTATTTGCAACAACATGGATGGAACTAGAGATTATCATACTAAATGAAATCAGATGTGGAAGTCACTTATATGATGTCACTTACATGTGGAGTCTAAAATATGATACAACTGAACTCATTTACAAAACAGACTCATATATATGGAAAATAAACTTATAGTTGCCAAGGGGGAGGTTAGAGGTTAGCAGATGCAAACTATTATACATGGAGTGGATAAACAAGGTCCTTCTGTATAGCACAGGGGACTATATTCAATATTCTGTAATAAATCAGAATGGAAAAGAATATAAAAAGGAATGTTTAATGGATTCATTTTTCTGCACAGTAGAAATTAACACAACATTGTAAATCAACTATACCTCAATAAAAACAAGAGCTTATTGACAGCATCATGTTACATGTTTGGACTTCTCTCTAGCACCTTTCAGCTGTTTAGTGTACAATGTTTGTTCATTAAGTAGTTAAATGTATGAGTACTGGCAGACTGAATTACCTGTGAGGGTGATAAAAGAAAAGGCACCGACTTAAAAAGAAGACTGAAATGATATGAAAGGTATGAAGTAAGTGTCCGACCCTTTGCGATCCCATGGACAGAAGTCCACCAGGCTCCTCTGTCCATGGAATTCTAGGCAAGAATACTGGAGTGGGTAGCCATTTCCTTCTCCAAGAGATCTTCCCAACCCAGGGATCAAATCCAGGTTTCCTGAATTGCAGGCAGATTCTTTACCCTCTGAAGTGAGGTATAGGCAAATGCAGATGAAAAGGAAGAACAGTGGATAACAACTAACATTTGAACTAGATTCTGAGCAAGGTAGTATCAGGGTAATTTTCTTGAGAGAAAAGAAAGAAGAATGAAAGTTGCAAACAGATGTGTGAAATATTGAAATAATAAGGTAATGACTTTTATATTGGCCTCAACTTTATTAGCTTAGTGTGAGTCTAGCACTCCACACAAATATGAAAAACACATAAGAAATTGAAGACTATTCAAATAAGAGTCACAAGTATTTAAACATTAAAGAATTTCACCATCAGAAATCTTTACAAATGGAAGATAATTTTTCTAAAGATTGCTTGCATGCATGTATGTTAAGTCACTTCATCTGTGTCTAACTCTTTGTGAACCCATGGATAGTAGCCCACTAGGCTCCTCTGTCTATGGAATTCTCCAGGCAAGAATACTGGAGTGGGTAGCCATGCCCTCCTCCAGAGGATCTTCCTGACCCAGGGATCGAATCAGCATCCCTTAAGTTTCTTGCATTGGCTGGTGAGTTCTTTACTACTATAGCCCCCTGGAAAGCCCCACCAAAGATTGTTTAGGTTCCACCTTTACAAGTTAGCAGAGGTACAAGCAATTACTAAATGTGCCTTTCAGATGAACAACAAATAGGGAAAAATTGCACTGGGGAATCTGTATTTGATACAAATAGAACACTTTAGATAGAAGGTGATTCATTATGGAATTAAGCCATCAAGAAAAGTTGTGGAGTTGTCTTCAATCAAACTTTAAAAATAAGGTAAATCCTGATCCATCTTAAATGATGTCAGCTCTGTGCCTCAAATTCTTTAGATAATTTCCTTGTCCTTAGATTCTGTTCTATTTTTAGAGAAATATTCTATTTCTATTCTATTCTATTTCTAGTTCTATTCTGTTCATCTTAGGGTGACTGTCAGAACTGGGTGGGAGGTCCTCTTAAAGTTAGAAGACCTTGAAATCATACCTGACTCATCACCTCATGTCTTAACTGACAGTTTATGGCTAAATTCAAAACTATGTGCTTAGCATTACAAAAGCTTACCCTTGTTGTATCAGACATACTAATGAACTTTAAAAAAATGCCAAAAAGAATTTTTAAAGGTTCTGCTTCAAGTCTCAACAATGTCAAAGCCATAATAATGATCATTAGCACTTTATGTGCACAGTTTGGTTTAATTCTCACAAAAGCCTTAAGAGGCATTAATATAACTTTCCACATTTTAACAAATCAGAATAATGGCACAGAGAGATTAAGCAATTTGCCAAAAATTATTCAGCAAGTGAGCAGCAAATCCAGAATTTGAACCTAAACCTTTAGAATCCAGAGCTCGTTTTCTAACATGTATGGAAACCTCGAGAACTTCCTCTCCTTAATACAGTAGTGAAATACCAATAATTTTTCTGAAAAACAAAAATATGGGTAAAAATATTGATGTAATTAGGCTTCCCTGGAGCACAGCAGTAAAAAAGAATCCGCCTGCAAATCAGGAGATGCAGGAGACGTGGATTTAATCCGTGAGTTGGGAAGATCCCCTGGAGAAGGAAACGGCAACCCACTCCAGTATTCTTGCCTGGAAAATCTCATGGACAGAGGAGCCTGGCGGCCTACAGTCCAAGGGGTTGCAGAGTCAAGACATGACTGAACAACTGAGCGTGAGCATGGCTGATGTAATCACTATTCATGCAAAAGGAAAAGTCCAGAAACATCCTGTATAGTTCCTCCTGATTGGAGGAAAGCAATGAATGTTATACCTTAAAAGATACATGTCCAATAGGTAATCTTTTGTTATGAATCAACTTCATTAATCAGAGGATGTCAAAATAATAAACTCCCCTTTATTTTTCAGAACACCTATAGGGAAAAATGTGTTACTGATTTTACAACATACAAAGGATGGATTTCCTCTAGGTATACCTGCTTGGAGGTGCACATTTTTCCTTTAAAGTTTTTGCATATTCAAATGTACCACAGAAAGAGTATATACATTTTCACTGATATCAACTGAATAAAACCAGATACATTAAGTACATTAAATAACTCAAATGTGAAAAATCTTATCATGCTTTACCCTTGCTCCCCTCCTTTTTTACCTAACATGTGACTTTATTTCTGGAAAACATTCCTGAAAAAGGTACCATTGGGTGTTCAGTAAGTGATTAATAATTCACTACCCCTTTGAAATTCACTTACATACTTCCAAGTCATTGGGAACACTGTGGGCCCCAGACTTGAGCGAGGAGGAAAACCAGCCACCTCCAAGTTTGCCCCTTTGAGAGAATCCAGAATGTACCCTTTGCAGGTAGGCATATTAAAAAGGCCATTTAATCTAAATGTAAAAAGTCTTCTAAGTAGCCAATACATACTTAATTCCATGAATGAACAACCATACAACATAAAGTTGACTACATTTTTTAAGTTAAATGGAATCTCCAAGGACAAAAACTTTTTTCCAAAGTTTTTTTCTTATTTTTTTTAATCAAGGGAATTCTTACCTATATTGAGACAGAAGTATTATGTGATAAGGTGAAAATGCCAGATGTCCACATTTTCTTTCAAATGCTTAAAATTTGGTACTATAGTACTTTAAATATAATACATTTTGATCTAAAATCTTGTGTAACACTATGCTATAGTATACATAATACAAACATTTGCATATGTCATAAATAACATTAGAAATGACATCATAATAATCAGATATACTGTATCTTCATTTTTGTTTGCATTTTCCAGCTGCTGGTTTCAGAAAATTACCACTGGAGTTCCTCTCTTCTTCATGCACAACAGAGAGCAATTTGCAAAGTCATGCAAGGGTGAAAATGTGATTGAAATATAGGGATCTTTCTTAATGAAAAATGTTACTGCTTTGGAAATTATGGCTAAAACTATTTTAAAACTCGTGTATATCCTTAAGCGCTATGACATAATAGTCTCCATTTATAAATATACCATAAACTGCAAATTAGTTGGCACCAAATAAAGTTGGCATAAAGGTTTTTTTATCCACAGGGTTCTTATAACTATATACTTTTATAAAATGATGCTGGTGTTTTAGAGTATTTTAAGTTAGTTTTTCTTTTTCTTGAAATAATTAAATATCAAGGTCTTTAAAACTGAATTTATTTTTCATTTGTAAAAGTGAAAATGTTACCAAAACCTTGAATCAAAGGGGAGTATCTGTTAATATTTTCTAAACTTCTAAACACATACTGTGACTGAATCTATAACTTACAACATGACTAAACTAAATGAATTTCTTTGGAGTACTGTTATTGTTTGAAGCTTTAAAAGTATGCCCAGTTTAAAGAATGGATATGGCATAAAGTATCTGTTCAAAGAAAATGCAAGTAGAATTGACTAAATTCTTACATTAATATGAAAGAAAACAAAGATGAAAACTTCAAGGAGAGGTAACACTGGTTTTTACAGTTTACCAAAGATAAAATCTTCTTTAAATGATGTTATTTATTCAGCCTTCTGTGTAACAAATATACACACATATTTTTTAAACTCAGAGATGAGAGTGTAAGAGTTTTATTATTTAATTCAAATTCAAGGGGAAAAAAAAGTGGATAGTAGCAACAGATGGTTGATTTTCCATTTTTGTCCTACCTGGTCCATCCCAGTCATCTGTCTCAACTGCAGGTTGCCCTGGCTTCTCTGACTGCGTGTCCCCATCTGATTCTGCTGTCTCCTGGACTCCTTCATCATCACCTGGAAAACACCAACATACAGAGAGAAGGAGACATGATCAAAGCCCTCTATTTGACCTTCAAATCCTCCTACAGGGATGTCCTTAGCATATGTCTAATTATATAATTGTTACATACATGGTCATTATACTGAACACAGGTCTATGATTAATCATTTTGATAACTATTATGGCTTTATAATAAATAAAATCAACATCAGTCATAAATAAATAAACTGCTATAAATACTAAAGACATTTCCATAAAATTTCTCATTTGGAATTATTAGTATTAGACAGAAGAAGAAAATGAAAATCCGTATGTATTCTTTATACTGATTTCAATACAGAAAACTGTAACTTGCTTACTTCCAAATTACATTTTTATAAAGGCAAGATGCAGCAGAGAAGACATATTTGTGTTTGGGTTGAAAGTGAGTTATTTTGAAGATTTTCTTTTTCTCCATCATTAAGCTTACTAAAACTTGTTTGTATTTATTTTAAAAATGGGTATAAAAAGGTCATAATTGAATGATTATCATATAAGATGAGCCAGTCACTCAAGTCTTCACAATGTAGGAAGCTATAAACCTATACTTGTTCTTGAATAAGTACAGCTGGTTTGCAAAATCAAGCCTTCATTTCACATAAAAAAGAAAAACAATGTAATATACTTTGAGCAAAATATACTTATGGCAAAGAATGAGAAACATACTAACATGACCACATTTTAAAAGCAAAAAGTCTAATTTTGTAAGTCCCTTCATTTTAAATGATACTGTGACAAAGTACTGCTGCTCTAAAGGAAAATAACTGACTTTAATACAGTGCAAACAATAATATTAAACATTCCTATTTATAAGGATAACAGAAATCAGAAAACAGAATAACAAGGAAATGTGATGTGATGACAAGAAAAGAATATAAATTAAAAACAGGGAAACTAAACCTTGAATCTAATAATGCTAAATTTTTTAAGTCAAATTGCTTGCCCTTTGAAGCATTCAATAACTATTTTTCACACAGTTGTTAAATCACTAATATTAATAGTACTTAAATATTTATATTGTTATAAATTATACATTGAATTTTTAAAATCTTTCACAGTAACCTAGAAAATACAAAATTTTCAGAAAACAATTATTATTATAATGACAGTAGTATGGTGTTAATACTAGTTTTGAAGTTTAAACTCCATAAATTTTACATTTACTTCTATATATAGCTTAACAAAAATACATCATTTAAAAAGTAGAATAAAAGTAAAGAAATACAATGCAGAAATCCAGTGACAGCTCTGCTGAACTTAATTTGCCTAATAGAGAAGTACTGCCTCTGGTGGGTAACAAAGAATAAAACACATACCCATACCACCAAACTCCATGCCTGGAACTGAAGGCTCTTTGAAAAGTGAGTTATCTCTTCTTTTCTGTATTATCAAAATGAAATCCTCTCCAGAAAATGTTTATTGAGCATCTACCAGGTTTAAGGAACTATGGCAGGCATAGTAGGATATATACGGAAAAATACCTTTTTGAAAGGAGCATAAAACTCATTATAGAGAGCAAGTTCATAACCAGTGAGAGTGCAAGACATGGTCCAAGAGCCAAAAGAAATGTATGTCCCAAGGCTCAGTAGTAAGGTAACAGTCTGAATCTTCTGTGCTCCGTAGGTCACACAGGACACAGATGCACCAACCAACTGGGAGATCAGGGTTAGAGATCAGCTCTCACTTCTCAGACACAAATAGGACTGGTTCTCAGCCTATACACATGAGGAGGCTCCATGGCCTTTTAGTATATTGGAAGAATTTAAGAAACCTGAAAACTTTGTTACCAACTAAGTCAGTGTCACTTAAAACCATATCCTGTACCACCAAATCTTCTGTAGTGCAACCAGGATGTCTGACCCAGTTTAGGGAAAGCTGAGTGCTGAAGAACTGATGCTTTTGAACTGTGGTGTTGGAGAAGACTCTTGAGAGTCCCTTGGACTGCAAGATCAAACCAGTCAATCATAAAGGAAATCAGTCCTGAATATTCATTGGAAGGGCTGATACTGAAGTTGAAGCTCCAATAATACTTTGGCCACCTGATGCAAAGAACTGACTCATTCAAAAAGACCCTGATGCTGGGAAAGTTTGAAGGCAGGAGGAGAAGGGGACGACAGAGGATGAGATGGTAGGATGGCATCACCAACTCGATGGACATGGGTTTGAGCAAGCTCCAGGAGTTGGTGATGGACAGGGAGGCCTGGCTGCTGCAGTCCATGGGGTCGTAAAGAATTGGACACAACTGAGCAATTGAAATGAATTGATACTGACTTTACTGACACTCTATTTTTCACGGGGATTATAATTCACACTAGAATCTACCACCTAGGTGAGTGACATTTTCCTTGCTCTTCCACAGACTGAATGGAAGTTTAACTCCAGGCACTGACGCAGAGGAGTCTCCAAAGGAAAATGTCCCCCTCCACCAACAGTGAAGAGTAGAGCATCAACCTATATATTTTAAACAACATCCATGTCTTCTAAGCGTTTTCCTCATATTTTGTGATCTTGAAACAGGGATGTGAGCATCACAGAGGACTCTGGAGAACATGTAGCCCAAATGAGACAAATTTACCCATCAGCAAGGTGATGTAGAGATAGGGCAACTTATCTACAGTCTTAGAGCTACAACATCTATTTCCACATAAGGCATCTCCCCTAAGAGTTCTCAGGCTTCAGCAATAAGTGCTTCCCAGCCATCTCCTTTCCCTAACAAGCAGAACAGTAGGGTTATGGGGGAGCACAGAGAGGCATCATGTAGACCACCCAAATCCGTTTGTAAAAGGTTAGGGGTTAAATTTGAATCTCCTATCAGCTTGGCATTCTTTCCAAAACATCCTTTCTTGCCTCCCTACCCCCTCACCATCCCACTAGTTGAAGAAAGGACATGTACAGCTTAAAACAGTTGAATTTTAGTCACAGAGAGATGGATAAACAAGTAAGCATGAAACTACACTGTTAATAATCACACATCCAAGGACCCAGAGAACAGAGAGTAAAATTTCCATCAGAACTACTTGGGTAAGTTAAGTATTATATTCAGTTATTATTTATATCATTCTACATACACAGAGAGAAGTAAATCTTCCTGACTTTTACTGCTGTATTTTACTTGTTGAAAACACTGTGCTATGCAAAATTCAATCAGTAATTAACATTGACAAGGCACATATTTGAAGATGCAATGAAATATATGAAAAACAACAACAAAAAAAGCTTTCTCTTAAGAACCGTATAATCTAGATAAGGAGACATGCCTCATGCATAAGAGAGGTAGCCACTGACAAAAATAACCAGGGCAGTCCATGAATAATCCCAAATGAGATCATATAAGATATAGAAACTCGAGACCAAAAGCATGAAATGACATTGACCATGGAGAACCTTCTAATTAATTTTGAAGTTCTACCTTCCTGTTGAAGACGGAGAAGCATCTGGAAACTGACATGATCATGTAACACAAACACAGTAATGAACACATATTTATTTTATATGAACACACTTTGTCAGAGCTGTGGTCCTTGAGTTTTCCCTCACTCAATCTGTAATAACAGTTTAACTCACATCCCAGACATCCCTTCACCTAATTTTTTGTGAGACTGAAATTAAGTCTACTCTAAAATATTATATTTGGCAAATTACATATTTGGAAGGAAAAGTATTCAGAAACACAGTGAGAAACATGTATGTGTGGAAGAATATATTGAAGAGTAACCACAACACTTAGAAGTTAAAAGAATTGACTTAGATCTATGGATGTCTGTCTTTATTAGGTAGAAGTGATAGAAAGCATTCTTAGTTAACTGATTAAAAGACTACTTTTGAGTCTCTGAGCACTAAGAATATAAAACAAAGATGGTTCCTTCTCTTATACAACCTGTAGATTAGGACAGAGACAAATGTACAGGCTGCAACCTCATGCGATTAATGATCTCATGGTGACAGAAGCACAGAGACATGACATTTAATGAAAACTTGGTGTTGTGGAAGCTTCCCAGAGAAAGGCACCAATAAAATATCTGAAATTTGGAGGCATAATCTTAAATGAATCTGAACTCTGTAGGCTTCACGTCCAGGGGCTCCATGTTTCAAAACCATTTTTTTTTTTTCAGATTAAAAATGAGAACCATTTCCCCAAAGAAAAAGATTATAGTAGCTAAGTTATTGTGCAGGAAAAATGGCAGCTTGAAGGTGGTGAAACTAAAGACATTTCAGGGATGCAAAAATAGGATCCAGACAGAGTTTTAAGATGCTAACAAGAGACAATTCAAAAACTATTCCTCCTGTTTGATGGTTGACTGAATGAAGTCCTTTCCCTCATTCAGTATGGGTCAAATTTACCCATGATCCTTTTCATCAGTAACTACTAGGAAAAAAAGATGGCAAGATGACTACAAATCTCAGCAGACACTTGATACACATAGAACTTTAGTAAATCACTCAGAATGAAAATATTATCATGCAACTATTAAGGGCTTGATTGATCTAGTAATTTCATATAATAAAATGCCTTCATTAAATGTCACTTAACTGCCAAATCAGAACTGTAGAACTTAGATTTCAACTTGGGCCAACATCTGCAGCAATACTCAGTATTGGTAATCCTGATTCATGGAACAGTTTGATCTAATTTGTTTCATTATGCAGCACATATAATTAGAAAACAACTGAAAATAAATACTGCAAAGTATTCAGTAAAGAAGCACTCAAAATAGCTGATAGTACACAATTAACAGCTCTAAAGAAATTACATTTTACAATTATTTTAAACCATTTATGAAACTGATTAAATGTACAATACTCATCACATTAATAAAAATAAATCCTGAGTGAGAAGAATAAAAGTCATTGACTGATTACTTGTGTTTTCTTAAAGAACCCAAAAAGGGAAAAATGACCAAAAGCATAAGAGTATCATATGAAATGATATATTAATATTTGGATATAGGAAACAAAATGGGTCAGAATTAAATTTATATTTATCTCAATGTCTGCTATGTGTCAAATACTGAAATCACAAAGATGAATAAAGAAGAGATCATGTCAGAAAGTTCAGATTCTGTTTGGAACTTAAACATCGCTACTATTTCTTAGGCACCACACAAAACTAGTTAAATGAACATCATATCACATCAACAACTCTGCCATGCATTATTATCCCTATATTTCAGAAGAGTAAACCAATAGGCAGATATGTGAGAAGATGCCCAAGCACACTGCTATTAAGTAGCAGAGCCAAAAATTGATTCCAAGTCAGTCCAATTCCAAAGGCCATAATCCAAACCCATTAGGATATTATAGTTGAATGGAGGTCTAACAACAAAGACAGCAAGATGTGATTAGATAGCTACTTTCTCCTCATCATATATAAGCCTTGTTTCTTCATTTTTATTTTAGGTGTACTATTTACTTAGAATTTGCTAAAATCAAATTATACAGAGATGCTTAATCAATAACCATTGTTCACTGTGCAGTTAGAAAATTAGATTTTGGTTTTATACTTTTTAGCATAACCTATTGCAATATCATTACATTTACTAATTAATTGCTTTCAGCACTATTTAATAACTAAGATATGTCACATTTTTCAACTTTTAAACCCTTCATCATTTAAGTTTATTTCAGGAAACCAGTTCTCATTTTTATGGTAATGTTTTCACCTAATTCATTTTTAATCTTTTTACTAATGAAAAATGAAATGATTAAAAAATAATTTAATCGAATATGAAATCTCTAAATTACTTTAAGAAACAGTATTTTCCCTTCACAATAGAGACTTGCTTCTTTCCTATCAATATTTATTCTCATGGAAAATTTATAAATAGAACTTTATTTTGATATTAACCCAATTTCAGCCTCTTCTTGATTTGAATGGGAATGACTTCATTGACCATCTTTTTTTAAAACTTTTATCCATTTTTGATTCTTATATGTTTGAAAGCAGCACTCTGGAGCAGCTTATGAAAAAATGGCATGAATAATTAATAGCTAAGATAATGACAAATTTGTTCAGATATTGCTTCAAAAGCTTTGTTGGTAGGAAGAGGAAAGGGAGAGAAAAGGATGCTAGGATGAGTATTATAGAAAGAGCTAGAAATCCATTTGATATACATTCATTTACTTGCTAAATTCTTTATTCACATGCTTTTAAATAGAAATTTCAGTATATTTTTAGCAAAGCACAAACACATTTAATGGGATAACCACTATATACATCCAGAGACCAATTCATAAAATGATGAAATGGAATAAATGTCAAATGGTAACTAAATCTACAGTATTTCTGAAATTATGGCTATGCAGTTAATGGTTTTCCATTGCAAGATTAAACTCTTTTGTTGCTCTTTTAAAAGATATCATACATATTTTGTGGGCCCTTCCATTTTTCTTAGTCTAGTTCTCAGAATCAATGAAAGCCCTATAGGAGGAAATTGAAGGTGTTATTGAGCATGATAAAACACGCCACAAATGACTCAGGGAAATGCACTAGAATATAGTCTTTAGAACACATGAAACGGTGTCTTTTGATTCCATATTAGGTATTGTTGGCAAGGTGGTAAAAGCATTGGTCTATTTGCAAGGCAAAAATCATTTCAAAACACAAATAAATATCTTTTCACTGAAAGTTAGACATTCCTGTAGAAATTAAAGACTTGCCACGTTCTGAGGCAGTCACTTTTTCCGCAGAAAATAGCAGCAGTGTTTGAAAGCAGTCATGCAGGCAAACAGCCTTTCTCAATCCTGCTCTTTTAATCCATGTAGTTCCTATCAATATTAACCTCTTATAGAAATTCTTGTACAATGTAACTATTGAACTTTCTTGACTAGGAGTGTTACTGTAGCTGTTAGTCATCCCTATAATGTATTTTGCAATCAGCTAAATCATCAAAGTATTTTTTAACAATGAACAGTTCAGAAGTGACAGATCTACTTTCTTGTTCACAACTGCTTATCAGAGAATAGATATCACATATGTTTTCCAGGTGCTTCCTATAGTTAGGATACCTTCACAGAAGCCGCTCATGAAAGATAAGGTCATAAAAGAGATGAAAAATGTGTGAGCTTCATACACTTATGGTTTTATCATCAGACAAGATAGCTTTGGTTAAAGGACTGTAACAGTCAAAAACAGAAAACTGCAGCTTGTATTGAAGGGCGAGGACATTTAAGTTTAAGATTCAGTTTGTGTTTGCTTTGCCTAATAGCCTCACAATGTTGTTTGGTTTAAAACAATTGTTTGGTTATAGATTATCCAAACAGAGGTGTCATGTTAAATTAACTCTACATTGCCAAATTACAGACACTGTTACATCTCCAGAGACAAAAAATAAAAACATTCAATTGTTACCCTTTTTTTGCTAGTATCTAAAAATAAAATCTAAACATTTCAATGGTTTGAATAGAGTACATCCATTATTCTGTGGATCCCTATAATCATGCCTGTCTCAAGTTCCCCTTGACTTACTATAAATATATAAGAAAATGTAGGATTTTGCTGTGTTCTGGGTAGTTATATTCAGTACACAAACATTTTTAAATGCATGTGATTTCCTTGTAACTTATATAATAGCCTTTTTCATACCCCAGAGTATGAATCAAACAGATCAAAAAACAGAACCCACATTTATTTGATTATAAATTTTTAGACTCCAGATCAGGAAACAATCCTTAAATGTTTGATAACAATGGTCCAGGGCTAGGTCTGTTATTCTGAAAAGAAACTCAATCTCTATATTCAACAGATGACTACTGTAATATTTGTGGCATTTTATTATAGCTAGTAAGGGAAAATTGTTGACGATACTAATGTTTATGGTAACTATATCAAATAAAAGTCACATTGAAATTATTGATAACTTAGGAAGAAAGAACAGTGGTTTATAAGTTCTTTCTACAGTCCTGAATATTTATTCCTGACATCAATATCAGCCTCTATGTGAAAAGTTTAAGTTTACTTAAGATTTGGAACATAAGGGAAATTTCCACATGAGATAAAATAAGGCAAATACTCAGCACTGTATCATTCAAGAAATTTCACTCCTTGTTATTTCTCACAAGAAAATTTACAAGCAAGTGGAGGAGGCATCTTACTTTAAGAGACATTTCTGAAATACACATTTCAAAGTCTATATTTAAATAAGTTTTATTTTCTCTTCCCCTGCTTCTCCTCAAACCAAACCAATCAAAGGAACAACAACAACAAAACCCTCACTGCAACTAAAAGGAAAAGTCACTGCAACTACTATGTTACATTCAGAGGAGCAGTCTACAAAATTAAGCCATTTCTGTTCCAAAGAGGAGACAAAGTAAGGCCTGATGGTCTGTAAATGATAATACTCTGAACTGTAACTGACCTATTCAGGGATCTGTTGTTCGGCCATCAAGAGACCATTAGCTTTCAGTTTTCTGGCCTCAGTCTTCAAGCTTCAAACCCAGCATTCCCTTCAGGAAATCATCATCCTCACCAGCATCAACATCATCACCGTCATCATCACCAACATCACCATCGCCATCATCACCATCGCCATCATCAACAACAAAAAGTAAAACCAAAGCTCACAGTCTCTACAACTGTCTCCCTGACAAGTAAACCTCGTCTACACAGAAAGATCAGACCAATTTGAGAAACTTATGACCTTTGAATACCATTTTCCATACAATCTAATTGTTTATTCTTTCCTGTTTAACAATTCACTCCAGAGAGGCTTCTCCTTTCTCATAATCCATGGAGGAATATGAGTCATAAGCAATCACTCATTACCACAGTGTTCCATCTCCACAACATAATTTACTCATTATAATTAAGACTTTACTCACGCCACACACCCAAAAAGCCAAGACCAATGGAGAACGCATACCGTGGGACAGCAGCTAACAAAAACTTTGGTCCCTATCTAAACGCCCTTTATCTAACCGTAGTTCAAATACCCTAATGATGATAAATGACTCTCAGAGCTCACAAATAGGGGATAACATTTATTTCTTCTGATAAACCCTGTTTTTTTCTACTGCTTGACCACTGAAATTATATATATCTTACTCTTTCATTTCTCTTTCATTTTCTCTCTCTACCATGTATACGGGAAGCTCAGATTTGCCTGTAATGCTTCATTTTCAAAGTATTTATCTCCCTGTCTTATGCTTCCGCTCATTATTTCCCGTCCTTCACCCTATGATCATTGTTCTTCCTGATCTCTCTGGCCCATACATCTCTCTCCTGGGTCAAGTCCCACTGTGGTTCCACCACAATCTGCATGTTCACCAGTCTCTTGTCATGCTGCCCCTCTAACTTGGAACCCTATTACTTCTTTTTACATAAGTAATTTAGCATTAGATAGCAACTAAAGTGTCATATTCTTAAGAACACTTTAACCTTCCTCACTCTTTCAAACCACCGTGTACCACTTCTGTGATTATTTTATTAATGTCGGCCTCCTCACTAGAATGTAAATTCCAAAATAGCCAAGAGCTTCCCTGCATTTATTCACATGGTAATCACAGCATGGCCCCAAATGTCTGATATAGCAGGTGTTCAATAAATATTTACTGGATTGGAAAAAAATATGCATGTGGTAAGAAATAACTGCCACAATGCTTTGAGTTATTCATTATCCCAATAATCAAGCAAAGACAAAAACAATGCCCGTTGAAGCTGAAAATGCTCCACAGTAACAGAACATACAGGTGGGCATGTGGTCACCTGATAATGAACAACACATTCCCACCTTCTCTTCTCATGAGGTGGGCCGCTCCTTAAAGTTAAAAATAAATTTTCGACAATGGATTATAAGTGGAAGAGTCCTAGGGAACTTTCAGGAACCTATTCTTACAGCTGAATGTAATCCTAATGAAGTTTTCATATCTGGGGACATGGGGAAGTATTCTAGGTTACATCAGCCTTCTCCAAACTCAAATCCATAATCAGCTTCCACAACTAGGGATGGTCTCAGTGTGTTATCAAGTGAAGTCAAAGTCTCTCAGTTGTGTCCGACTCTTTGTGACCCATGGACTGTAGCCTGCCAGGCTCCTCTGTCCATGGAATTCTCCAGGCCAGAATACTGGAGTGGGTAGCTGTTCTCTTCTCTAGGGGATCTTCCCAACCCAGGGACTGAACCCAGGTCTCCCAAAGTGCAGGCAGACTCTTAACCATCTGAACCACCGGGGAAGCCCATGTTATCAAGAGATCCATTCAAACTCCTTTCACCACAAGGTCTTCCCATAGCATCTCCTCCCTCACGGCCAGCAAGAGGTCCTTGGCTAATGATAACACAAGGAAAATAGAGACAGCATCCAGAGCATTGCCTAGATTTTCAGAAACATGGAAGAATGTTTTAATACAGTGTTTCCATGTGTATTTA
This sequence comes from Cervus elaphus, assembly GCF_910594005.1. Lineage (NCBI taxonomy): Eukaryota > Metazoa > Chordata > Mammalia > Artiodactyla > Cervidae > Cervus > Cervus elaphus. The sequence continues at coordinate 60,795,448 of NC_057835.1, forward strand.
TACTCTCTTTATGCTTGGGGAAACTTATCCTGAATGATAGCAGATTTGAAATTCAGATATCTACATAAATGCCAAGAAATTTTAGGAATCTTATTCAAGGTTTTTCAAAAGTTAGCAAGTAGAAAGCAAACAACATTCTTGATCAGTGCTATCTCCTATGAGATCACCCATAATTACTGAAGGTACTAACAGAGGTTGATTCAGGCCTTGTGGGGCCTGAAGCTTATTCAGTTGGAGAGGCCTCTCCTTAAAAAAAGAATACAAAGTTGTAATTACAAAATTAGGTGCAGGAAAGGAAGGAATTAGGAAGGAAATGCGGAATTCTGAAGCTATGTTATACCACATCAAACTAACTAAACAATTGATAAATAAATTTAAAAGGTGAATATGAGTAGATTTAATATTTTGACAATAAATATGAAGATAAGGTATGCATTTTACGTAAACTGTCAAAATCCATTCCTTTTACTAATGATCTGATTTTGGTGGGGGGGGGGCACCTTAAAAAGTTCCCCAACACAAACTGACAGTATTATAGAGAAAACATCATTCTTTTCTAAAAATTGGGTTTCCCTTAGGATATTAGCCTGTTTTCTTATTGTCAGTAACACTATATTTTTATAGAACTGTTTCTTGTTGAGTTACTGTATTGTGGTATTCCCTTTCACTGTCAGTCACTAGGACAAGATACAGGAGTACAGAACACAGGCTTAAATGAGGCAGATCCTTGCTGGAGAATTAGTTTCCATATAGGAATGACGTGTAATGCCATAGGAAGCTTAAGAATGAATATGATGCTTCCTTAATGAGCCTAAACTTAACATTCCCTCTACTCTTTATATACATATATTCACTTTTCTCACTTTTAGATACGTTTTCCTTCCTTTACTAGATGACTGCATCTTTAAGAAATAAAAACATTCTTTTATATATTTCCCTTTCTGCCTCTGTATACGTGTGGTCACTTACAGGCACTTACACATACCAACACTTACATAACCAGAAACAGGTAACATAGATTTCAGTATTAGTTAACTAGCCTGGATCATAAAAAGAATTGGGAAAAAAAAAAAAAAAGAAAAGAAAAGATTATCTAAGGCCCAAACTACAGTGTCTTGTGCTAATTCTACAAGAACAAAGGCTGCATCAAATCCCATTGTTAAACAGGTAGCCGAGAAGTGAAGTGTTTTATACATCTATACTATAGATTTCCACCTAGATAAATCTCTATCTTTAAACATAATCCTTAAAGAGACCTTCCCTTCTCACTGTCAGAAAAATATAATCACAGCCTACTGTCTGCAATTCCACTTTCCATCTCCGCTACGTGCGTTTAAGACTTGGTAAGATACAGCCCCTGTCAAGTTTCAGAACAGTTTCTTGTCTAATCTTTCTACTTCTCCAGATCTTTGATACAGAACCTGTTAGAATGTATTGCTTATTTTTCCAGTTCCTATGTTTATCTCACTTCCACTCTTACCATCTGCTGCACTGCATTTCCTTCAGAAAAGTGAAAAGTTTTCACAGTGGCCCAAGCTTTCCCTGCAAACAATGCTCTCTTCTCCTCTTCCTTCCTTCCTCTCTCCGCTTTTTATTTGGCCTTATTTTATGTTAAGGTCAAACTGTTTTAAAGGGTTCACTTTGCAAAGATTTTTACAGGGCTGAAATTCCTTTTCAAATAGTTTTGATGGATTTGTAAACATTATTGCTATTTATTACTGACTTCTGCCCAAGCACACACATTTTGATTTGTGCCCAGTCTTTTGAATTACCTGAAAACAACTTCACAAGAAACAAGCAATGAGAAATTGTGGCTTATTTCATGCCACCAAATCAGAGTAACAATCATCCAGTTAGTATAATGAGACTAAAGAGCTTTCAATATAGCCCTCTCATTTTACTGAAATGCCAACTCTACTTACTGAAAATTGGTTTATATGGACAGAATCTTTAAAGGAGGACCAAAAGAATAGAAATCTTTGAAGCACTCCCCTAAAGATTTATTTACCATTTTTAAGTTTCTTGTATTTACATATATCCTTATCTTGACTGACACATCATATCTAATGTGTTAAAAATACCTCAAAAAAGTGAGTTTAACACTTCACATGTCCAGACTTCTTCTGATGTGCTCATCTCCTTCTATAAGGATTATATAATGATGGACATCAGAAAACAAAAATAGCTCTCTATCTTTATAACTACCATAACCTAGGTTTGAATTTGGTATTAAACTTTGGTAATTTTGTGACTTTTGGCCAAGTTACTGAAGCTTTGGAGGTTGCAGGTGAAAACAACATCCACCCTGCAGGACAGTAAGTTGATTAGAAACGATATATATACAGTAAGATGCCTGACTTTTAGGAGCAGTCACCAAATGGAAGTTGCTATTACCATTATTATAATTGGTATGTAGTCTCAGTGTCAATCTCTGGAATCTCATTGAACTACTAAAAGAAGCTGAAACAGCAATCTACATTCGTTATCAGTATTTGCTTCATTGGTATAACACATTCATTTATTTTTACTTGACCTTTTAAGAACAACAAAAAAACTGACTGACTATATTACTGTAATTAAATTCATCATACGGCAGCTTTCCACATTTCCCTTTACACATTCTACGTTTAGCACTACCAGAGGTAAAGATTATCCCATCAGGCAATGGAAGGGCAAATGCTTTAATACTGCCTGTTGCTTCTCAAATGATAATCAAAACATTGTGAGAAATTTTACATACTAACAAGAAACTATGAATTTTATATTAGAAGATTAAAAGCTCTGAAAATCTTCCTTGATTTAAACCTAAAAAATGCTAGTGCAGAGAACCAAGAAAATGTTTTTAAATCATTTATGATGTTTAGCAATAGAAAGCAGAAAAGACATGGCTACTTCCAAGAGATCAGTTTCTCTACAATGATAACATTTTATCTCAAATTATTATGGGACCAACAGTAGGATTCAAGGTTGTCAACCATGTTAATTCCATATGATTAAAATAAATTAGCTTCTCAAGCTTCCCTAATTCTATTCGTACTTGTAATTTTCTTTGAATAGAAAAATAAATCGAGTTAGTAGATGTAAATGATTGGCACACTAGTGCAGATCTGCATGCATTGTTTTATATATATATATTTTTTAATTTGAACAAATTAAAACTGAAAAATACTTTTTAAATTTAGAATAACTGCTTATATAACTACTACTTGAACGAATCTACTTCCTTCAAGGAACACTGGCTCTTTATTCTACCCAGAATATCACTGAGAAAGTACAGCAATAAAAGAGCTTAAAATATAGTTTTCCTTAATAGTATTCAGCTAAAATCAGTGATTAATTTAATATCTAGATAAAAGGAGAAAGTCAATCTATAATTCAGATGTCTTCTAATATACAAATGCCTAGTTTTACATATATAAAATAATAGGAGATTAAATAAATTCTTTCTTTTCTCCTGAGTTTCAACATTATAGGGAGAACAACAAACTTACACTAAATTTTACAGGTCTTTCACTTGCAGAAACAAAATCAAAAAGACAACATCTCTAAATGATTAAATATGGTTTTATATTGATCTCAGTTTTTATTGTTAACAATAATGATGTTGATAAAAAATAAAGATATAAACAAAACAGGCAAACATCTATCTCTTGATAAAAAGTCAGGTAGAAGCAGAATAAAATATGCTGTATTACAACATGAAATTTTTTCATAAATTATAATTATGTAATTACATATTTATCAAGTTTTACTATATCTAAAAAATGCCTTTAGTAGATTGCACAATGGAGATCTGTTAATGGTTTGCTTACAGAAAAAACAATGAATTAAGTTTATCACATGCAAAAACTTAGCATATATTATCATACAAGATTCATATAAATGATATCATCATGACTCATTTCAACATTCTGTAAAATCAATCATGTTAATTTTATTGAAATTTTCATAATGATATAACTGGGATCAAAGATGAGGTAAACAGATAAAGCCTGATCTGATTCTTACAAATGAAATACTAAGCCTTGGACAAAATTTGAACACCCTCTGGTTCCCCAAAAATGAGAAAATGTTAACTCCCCTGAAAGCACAAATTGCCTTCAAATGCTTCTTCATTTTTTTCCCAATAATTGTGGCTTAAGGAAAAAATCAAACTGATTTCAAATAAAAAATATGTTTCGGGATTTTAATATGGCCAGAAGAGTGATACCACAATGTCGTAAGGTATTTCTTCCTTTTTCCAATCTTACAAGATAAAAATACAAATAGGACACCATGATAGCCTCTATTTCTGTATTCTAAAAAGAAAAACTACTTTCCATTTTGCATGGTTGGATGAGTTATGCAAGAAAAATTTAATGATTTTAAAATAAATTTTTTAAAAAAGGAGTACTGGATCCAGAAAAACAGAGGGTTTGCCAAGGAACAATAATGTCATGTGGAGGGAGGGGGAAGTGGAGGAGAAGGGAAAGGAGGTCTGTGCCAAGCAAAGCTGGGGGCTGTTCAATCAGCTCTATCAGGGCTCCATCAGTGTCTCCACTCCAGCCAAATCCAGAGAAAACAAGGAGTCAAAGATTCAGGTCAATAAGCTTATAGGCGATTTGCACAAACAGCTCCTCCAGCAAGGTAAAAAACAAAGTCATATTGGCTTTTCTTTTTTATTCCTTCTCTTTGAACTCCCTGGTCCAAACACACCCTGGAAATGTCAATGTTATATGCAAGAATTTTAAAAGCTCAGCTTCTTAATCCCGTTAAGAAAAAAGGAACAAAGTTGCCTGTAAAGATCTCCTTCCTTACTAAACTCAAAGTGATTATGGTAGAGCTGCCTTTTGCAGATTCTGATTCCAGTTGCCCAAGCATCAGAGGAGGCAAAAACATGTCATTAAAAGCACAAATGAGGAAGAAAGAAACCAAACTGACTGAAAAGCGTTTATGAACTATATGTAAACAGACTTTCTGAACTAAAATAATAACAAAATGAAAAGTAAAAAAGAAAACAGGAAATAAAATAGCATGAATGTTTGACACTGAATCAAGTGAAAAACAAGCAATTACTACTCCCCTAACCAAATCTTTATGAAACTGTGTTTTTGCTCTTCTTCTAGTATGAAGAATCTAAGATAATATTTTTGTTGCTTTACCTTGACATGGGGGGTGGGGGATAACAAAAGCCAATAATCGAGGCTTTAACTGATTACAGTCCAAAAAGAAATACTGCTTTTCCTCTGTTCTTAAATTTTGAACAAAGCTACAAAATGACACATACCATGGAAAGAAAGGCAAGAGTTGGGGGAGAGGAACATTCCCATGCGTCTGGAAAGATATTGGCAGAAATAGCTAAGTACAGTGATGAAATTATTCTGATTTTCATGCCTCCTGCTCTGTCTTTCTGAGTCAAGGATGTGAAAATTTATAGAGAACATATACTCAGCTCTGGTGTTGTGGAAGGGAGCAAAGAGACTCATTAGCCTCAAACACCCCTAAACTGTTCTTCCGGAAACTGCATTAATGAGCTACAGATGGAGTCTCATCAAGACTGTGGCTAAAAGGGATGATTCCAGTTGGAGTTATCTGTATCTCCTGACAGCTTCCCCAACTTCCTTGCTTCCATTTCCTGCTTTCACTTGTCCTTTCCGCAGCCCTTTCTTCTCTAGGTAGATACAAACTATACAAACTATGTCTGATCATGCCTTTCTCTCAGTTATACCTCAGCTCTCCTCTGCGGCTTACCCAAGCCGTCCACCGCAATAAGAACCCCAGAGATTCCTAGAGATGTCAATTCCACAGGTATGGCCATACCTCTCCTATGTCCCCCCAGCTCTCTGCTGTCCTCCTCTGGCTTGCTGCAACACTAGCCTCGCAGGTACAGTCAGCTTGATCCTGGAGGACCAGAAGCTCACTCCCTTCCCTCAGGTCTCCACTCAAAGTTCACCTATCCTACCATCAGGTCTCCACTCAAAGTTCACCTATCCTACCATCACCTGTATAAGGCAGTATGCAGCACACCACACACACACACACACACACACACACACACACACACACACACACACACACACACACACACACACACCCCACCCACAGTGGCATTTTCTCATCCCCACCTGGGCTATCCTACCATCACCTGTATAAGGCAGTGTGCAGCACACGCCACACACACACACACACACACACACACACACACACACACACACACACCCACACACACACACACACCCACACACACACACCCACACACACACACACACACACACACACACACACCCCACCCACAGTGGCATTTTCTCATCCCCACCTGGGCTGTTTTTCTTCATGATGTTCAGCATCACCCATTATATTATACAATGTGAGTTTATCTCTCTCTCAAGAGTGGGGATGGACTTTCATCTATTGTTGCATCCCCAGAACCAAGAAAAGGGTCCGACACATAGCAGATGCCTAACATATAAGTTGAGTTGTACTGAATTCAGTCTATGGAACTGAACTGGAAGCTTCTGCCAACCTAATTATCTGTTTATGTTTGGTTTTGCTTTGGTATTAATAACTTCTGGGGCTAGAGCTAAATCCAAGTCTGAGTAACTCAGACTTTATTCTATTTTCTTCAATATGTTTTGCATTTTGCTATTCTAAAGGTTTTTAAATACAGAAACACGACCTTTACTTTCTGCACATTACCTGGGTCAAATGTTTTTGAATGTGGTGAGAATGCCCATTGTTACATTGTATCTGTTTTCTTATTTTATGGATTTCCATTAAGCTCCCTTTTTTCAACCCTAACTCTTCCAGATTGAAGAGCTCCAACATTAATTCATCTCTTCAAATAAAACACTGCACCCAGTGACCTCTCTGATCATTCTCTGTATCTAGATAGTAGGACTATAAGAAAGGCTTGCCTTTCTTTCAAAATCAACTTTAATGACATTATTTTCCCTTTCAGACTTTGTTCAGAGATGATGCCATCAGGGACCAGTTTGTTAACTTGGTTAACTTTTTCAGAAAATCACTATTGATAATTCAAAGTTCACTAATACATAGTTTCTTCAGAGGTTTGTGGTTGGTTGCTTGTTTGCTTGTTGACAACATCATTTTCTAACAGCCTAATGATACTGGCCTGGCAATTTTCTGCCTGTTCACTTACCCTGTGACATCCTCCTTGAATGTATCCCAAGACAGGTTTATCTACTTTAGTCATTAACAAACTTGAATATTTCAGTGAGGAAACCATCTTCCAAATAATTAATAATAGTAAGCCAGTTTTAGAGCTGCTTTAATATTACCTCCACTATAAAACTTACTGTCTCTGAGTTGGTCCAAGAATTGCTAATATATATGAGTCCCCACCTGCCAGCCGTGACGTAACTAAAAGCTCCGCAGGTTGCTTTCCAGACCACCTGTATTTCAATTTATACTAGTTTGCTTAGCTCTAAGCCAACACTGATGTTCTTCCATGTTTATTCTGTAAGCCAGAACAAAGGCAGAAAAAAAGGCACTGAAGCAAATACTTCAGTGCCACAGGAAATGTGCAGCACTTATGGACCCAGCCTTGATGTCTTCGTCATCTGTAAATTCAAGGAAATAATTCTTGCTTGTTTCCTTCCTCTCTGAGATACGGTAAGGCAAGATGCCAAATGATTTAAACTCACTGCACCAAAGAGGATGATGCACATTGAAAGCAGTGCTTTACACTTGCTAAATTTCTTAAAATCTAAGAGGATCAAAGCAACTTTGAAATAGCATCTTTTTATAAACACAGTTCATTTGATTCATTTCAAAGATGAAAAACAAAAACATGAAATATGCAACTAACCCAAAGTATAAAGTGAAAAAGGAATCAATAGAATTGTCAGATTGAAATGTTAGGCCCCTATGACTAGAACAAGGTTTTATTAAAGTGATCTTTTCCATTTTAGTTGTGAATATTTAGGCTTTAGATTCATATGATTAAAAATTCTACACATTTAAAGATGACAAAAGTCTGACCACCTTGTTTTACATTTCTGCGGAATACTACATTATAAGAGTGATTTGGATCACATTTAATCACATTTTATAACTAGGAACTTTACTAACATTAATAGGCACTTTGAGACTTGTAAAAAAAAAGTCTTCCCTTTGACAACAAGAGAATAGATAATATTCATGTGGAACAGAGGAAAATGCCACAATAATAAGTAAATAACTATTCTAAACACTGAAAACATCCTGCATAATATAGAGGTTCAATTTCAAAAGGAAGCAGCAACTTTTACCCATGATAAGCTATGTCTCCAGAAAGTCGAAATTTTTCTTCTTTTCTAAAAAAGAAAAGTTACAATAGATTGCTTTTATACAAAACACAGTTGCTAAAATATAAATGAAGATATATTGTAACTATATGAATATCTCAATACTCTTCTCTGACAATGTGTCAAAACACCTTGTTTGGAAAACAAGATACTCCAGCCATGTTTTTGTGATCTTAGTTTTTAAATTCCTGTCCTATTTGATAAGAAAAAAAAATTGATGTTCAAAAATGTTATCTCTGGAACCCAGTAAAGCAACTACCAGATTGTGATTTTGACTAATTTTTAGACAAAGAAACTTTCAAAATAATCCAATTCATTTTTTTACACATATTTACAGGGCTTAAGTTGTCACAAATCATATAGAATATATGCAAAAGTATGCTTCATCAATGATCCCAACTTAAAAACAGTTTTCATCAGAATAACAATTATCACATGCTTCTTCAGTCATGACACTGGCATCATTAACCATTTAAATACATATACTCTTTTAAACCTAATCTATCTTCTTCCCTGCAACAGGCAAGAAAACATAATTATGTGTCACTGAGACTAATATGTAAATTTCTGCAGAAAGATTAGATTCTAATTTTCCAGAGAGAAAATTTTCTTTTTCTATTACAGTTAATCAACTTAAATGAAAAATGAATGGAATCCCTGTATGACCTCAAGGGGATGCAATTCATATCAAAGAGCTGTCTCTCTTTCACACCAGTTCTGACTACTTCAGTAGGAATTCCCTGGTCTCACAATTTAGGAGAGTAAAATAATGAAATTCTTTCCTATTAAATAAAGTGACAGTGGTTTGAAATAGTAAAGTAATATTTATCCTAAAAAATATTATGTCAAAATTCAAATTCTTATTCCCACCTAGCATTATTATCTAGCTTCAAATTAAACAGAGAATTATTTGTATAGTATATATTAATTATATATTTTTAATATATTACCTATGTGTGCATGTATGTGCTAAGTCATTTCGATCATGTCCAACTCTTTGTGACCCTTTGGACTGTAGCCCACCAAGCTCCTCTGTCCATGGGGATTCTCTAGGCAAGAAGACTGGAGTGGGTTGACATGCCCTCCTTTAGGGGATCTTCAGCAACCCAGGGATCAAACCTGCATATCTCTTGTCTCCTGCATTATAGGCAGGTTCTTTACCACTAGCACCACCTGGGAAGCTCCATGTTACCTACATTATATATTAAATGTTACTTTGATATATTTTTCAACTTTCCAATTATTTATCAAATAATTAATAATGTCTATTAAACAATGTTCTTAAGAATTGTAATTCAGTTTTGTTTCGTTGTTTTTTTTTTTTAGTCCCTCAAGGCCTGTCATTATTTTTCATTGAGTTAAGACTCTGTTTAGTATAGATGGAAGTTATTATTCTGAGACTATAATTATGTAATCCTATAATAAGCATCTGCTATAAGTCCATTTAGGACTTCCCTTGTGACTCAGACAATAAAGCATCTGCCTGCAAAGCAGGAGACCCAGGTTCGACCCCTGGGTCAGGAAGAGCCTGTGGAGAAGGAAATGGCAACCCACTCCAGTATTCTTGCCTGGAAAATCCCATGGACAGAGGGGCCTGGTAGGCTACAGTCCATGGGTTTGCAAGAGTCGGACAGGACTGAGCAACTTCACTTTCTCTATAAGTCCATTTTCTTCCAAGAAACTACTAACTTAAAACTTGGAGTTCTATTAGGTTGACCAAAGAAATTCATTCGGGTTTTCTGTAACATCTTATAGAAAAACCTGAACAAACTTCTTTTGCCAACTCAATATATTCTTTCATTAAACATAGGCCATCACCAATGATTATTAACAAATGTAAACAACATCTAATAATTATTATTACTGCTCTCCCTGGATTAATAAATTGACAAAAATTCTTGAGTCCATACACTAAGTCTTTTAAGGACAAGAGTAAGAAGAATACATGATACTTAATAGCTATTGGTTCCTTCCTTTATTGCGGTCCCGCAACGTAAGGTAGGCACTCCAGAGTGCACAAGAGTATATTTCCTGATAAAGATGGACAATGGGATGCCTTCAAACATGTTTAGAAACTCTTCCTCTCTATCCAGCTCTACTATGTATTGCTGTGGTAATGCAGCATCAAGAAATGGTTCTAATAGGGAAAATATTAATTTAGCCTGAAATCTAAGTGAATACTAAAAAAGAAGGTCTATTATGTCCCTACCACTCTTGTTTTCAACAAGTCTCTGACCATCTTGAGGTCTCCAGGAGTTAATGGTCAAAGAGGTTTTCTGAACTTCAATGAAATCAAGTGCTGGTGTTGTCACTCCTTAAACTGTGGACAGTTTTAGGGTATTGAGCTCTATGGACCACAGGGATGGGAATGGCTCACTTCTTTTATTTCTAACATGCCAGAATCAAGAGAAAGTGATACTGAGGTTTTAATAAAATGTATCAAATATATATAGTTGGCTGCTGAGACATGTATATTAGCAGTTTGGGGGGATGATATAGCAGCATTCTTGATTTCAGACTATCAATTCTGATCATCAAATTCACACAAACATGTAAAAACTCATGTCCCATAATTTCTCTTTCTGCCTAAAACAAAAAAATGTTGCTTACAGAAACTTACAGAGATAGACACACACTCTCAATCATGCCCTATGGGAAACAACCATGGTAAAACAATGAAGTAGCTATTCTAAAACCAAAGAAGTAATCTGAACACTTGTGAAATTATACATTGGTGCAGGAGGTAACAGAAGACCCATCTCACTTGCAAAATCAATCAAAAAATTAAAAAGAATCATAAGAACCCTTAAACTCAGTTTTGGAAAAGCAGCTTAAATAATGAGTATACATGACTGATGAGAACATAATTACTGGCAGGACCACTTGGCTCCAAGTCAAGATAGGCTGGAAATAGGCTGAGGTTCAGCCTATTTATAACAGAGGTTATAATAATATAAATATAACATATAATATAAATATAACATAATACAATATAATATTAATATAAATATAATATAAATGTAACAGAGGTTCTTCCTCTGTTATAATGTTAGTGTATCATAAGAATATCTAGAAGAGAGAAAGAGTGTGTATTTCCTTATTTGTCAGTATCTAAAAAAAGCACCATTCTCAATGTTGAAAGTCAATGTCAAACACTTAAGGCATTCAGTGTTCAAAAGGAGTGAGCTCAAACCTTGTGTAGGGACTCTGGCCCATTCCCTGCTCACCCTCAATGATGAACTCAGTGCCTTGTAAACAACTGACATTAAGTAATATTTGTTGAAGGGATAAATGATGAACACTAAATATATTATAGTTAACTGTCTAAGCAACATGAAAATATTCAGTCAACTGGCCAATCAATATGAAACTATGTGTTTAAATATACAATATGACCTATGAGTTATGAAATTTCTTTTATCTTTCAAAATAATGTTGCATTTTAAAAATCCTATACACATTTTCAGACTGTTGAATTAAATATTAGCACCCTGAACACTCTTCCTCCAGTATATCAGTGCATTTTTCAACTACACAAAATCATCTGAGTAAATGGACTCACATATCACATCCAGCCATTAATGATTACCTTTGTTGCAAAAGTATTCCACCTCTTCACAACTCAGATTTTCAGGCCCAAATTCTGTGGAGAAGCTTTCCTCCAGTGGAAAGTCGCCCTTTGAGATAATGTCTGTTTCCTCTGATGGACATTCTTCTTCTTCCTCTTCAATGGCATCTTCTAGCGGCCCTTGAAAAAGAAGAGGGACACTGTACCAAAAATATCCCAAGAAGAGAGTGAAATAAAATCCTTAAATAGGGTCTTTTTGTTTAAGGTGATGAGGGACAATAAGGTATTCAATGAAAGGACAAGTAGTAACAACGGTACCCAGACAAGATAATGCCACATTTGCATCAACAAGTAATATTAAGCAATGTAACAAGTGGAAAGAAACCTGTTCCTGAAATTACTAAATAGAAAGCAAACTCCATCTCCCATCCTTCCCCACCCCCAACTTGAAGCCCAAAGCTTATTCTTTTATCCTCTCCTGAAGAGCAAAACTGTGCACTTTATGTTCATTTGTTAGAATTAACTGCCTGGTAAAGAGTACAAGTCTCTTTTACACTGTTGTACAATTTTACCTGAGATTTTAATAAAGATTTAAAGTAATTGAATGCATTTTAATTGAACTGAGATTTTAATAAAGTCTATACTTTTAAAAATCCATCTTAAGAGTGGATTCCAAGAAAAGATTTCATTATATGTGTTTGAAGCTTGAAGAAAAAATTACATATTTCTCTCCCTGATGAAAGCATAACCCTATTCATAATTAATTGAATTTTTTCTGAAATGAAAAGTAGTTTTCTAATGAAAAAAATGTAATTTGTATTTATGTGATACTTTTTCTGTAATAAAAATACAACTTCCTTAGAGTGAATGAGAGTCAGGTGCATTACATTAATGGGCCTATTTTATTGAAAGGAAAGGGTGGGCTGTCGTTGTTGAGATGGATCTGAAGTGGATGACATGGAAATACCACATGGCCGATTGTGAATTTCTGACTGCCCAGAAGAATCAAAGTATCCGACTCATTTTACTAAGTGGAAGCCTGCATTTGCTCCTAAAGAAGCACTGTGGCATTTCATCCAAGGAACACAATTATGGTAATTTGTACTAATTGTCACTCATGTCAGCAGTCTCATCAGACAGGCTAAATACTTAAAAGGCTTAGGCAGTCTCTTTCTCTTACTTCTTAGAAATGTGGATTTAAATTTAAGGTATGCTCAAGTCAAAAAAATTTATTACAGAGTTTCTTTGTCCTTTTTAAAATTTGTTTTTCCTTCTTTTCTCCAAAATAACAAATGTTAAGGAAGAAAGGATGCACTAATTCCAAACACTCTGGTAATGTGCTTTTTCTTTTTTAATTCTAGGTGGAGAGTTAAAAAAATCCATGTGTGCTCAGTTGCATTCAAAAGCCATGGATCTCATATTGGTTTTTATCTCTTATTCATTATTTCAAGTAATATATAATCTTTCACCTTTTAACAATTATGTCAAGTACTAAGACATGCAAGGAATATATAAAATAGTAATAAGGTAAAATATTACAATCACTAAAACAGTTATTTGAATAATTTTAATTATTAACTGCAAGTCTAACAAGGAATAAAATAGAATATTTTCCATGTTTTTATTTTTTCAAGATACCTAGTTTTAGTAACAAGTTTGGTCAAAATAAGACACCTAAACTATCTCATTTTTGTATCTCATATAGGACTTTCAAAGTACTTTCTTGTGTGATCTTTAAAATAATCCAGTGAGGTAGGTATGGGAATTATTATTCTTTTTTTTGGTAAATCTGGAAAGTAAAGGTCAGGTTAGTTAACCAGAATAAGGCTACAAGTTAATACGTGAAAAAGTTGACATGAAAACTCTATTTTATTTAAAAATACCTTTTATACTACACTACATGCAAACCATTCTTTTACAGTTATAAATGCATTCTTTCATAAGTAAAACTATAAAACAGGTTACTCGTAAACACAGAATCCTTCAGAAATTGCTCATGTCTACTAACATAACTATTTTTAGATGCTTAAAGATCAGGTCTTAAAATTGAGAAGCCTCTCACTGCTCTTCTCAGATTACCAAAAATCAACCAAAATTTTAACCCTCCCAGCAAAAATAACCAGGAAAGTCTTTTTTATAGACATTACCAAAAATAAAATAATTAATTATGAATATTTAATTATTTGCATAATCTATATCCTTACCAAGTAATTCTATAAAGGAAACTGTCTTAATATCAGTTTATATCATGTAACAGACAAGATAATATAGACTACTTTTGGAATACATACTCTTGGGTTTGGTTAACAAAAAATAAAACTCTAATTGTAAAATAAATATTTTAAATAATTCATATAAATTTTACTGTCTTTTTTACTTATGTATGCTCTTCAATTACAAAAGCCTATATATTATAAAGAAAGTGCATGCATATTACTAGAATAAAATTAATAGTAAAATACTTTGTGTTTTAAAAATAAAATGTGAGCAAACTTTCTAACATTTGTAAAAGAGTCTTTATTGAAGATAATATGTACTTGAACAATTTAAAATCGTACAGGACTTAACAATTTGGCTCCAATAGTATAAATTAAATTAAAATTTAATCACTTTATTAAAAATTAGGTGGAAAATCTCATGTGAAATTTTGAAAGAAACCCACAAAACATTGATATAGGCTCAATAAGTGTCTAACCAAGCCATTCAAATATATAAACATATGTCACAAAGGTTTCTACATCATATATAACTTTTATTTATCAAAGATTATGGTAAGATCTTAACTGACAGTATAGTGTTCTATATTCCAGGGGCTGTTTTATTTTATGTTGGCTATCTATTTGCAATTCAAAGCATGTAACTGAAAAGAAGCACTTATTGTCAAAAAAAATTACAAAATCCAAATGAAAGGTAAAAAAAAATTTCTGAGTTCATTGCTCAAAATACATGAGATCTCACTGTCAATATTTATAACAGGTTAAAAAAAGGTGATTTAGTAACCAATGTGTATTTCGCCCAAAGCACGTGTCAGATTGATATAATTAATTGTACTTTAAAATGTGAAATTACTAACCATTTCTTTAGCTATGCTATCAAATCAGGCTCTGGCAAAAAGGTTTCTCTTAAAATGCATAGTATTTATGGTTTAAGATTAGATCTCACCCTACTCTCTATATTGCAAACCTTACAGATAATCGGTGGCTATAAACTAACATTTTAAGAGGGTAAGAGACACTTGAAGCAGAAGCACAATTAATAGCACCAATGAAGGGGGGAATGAAGGAACCTCCTGTGTGTGGATTAGTGGGCACAGAAGTCCACTTCAGAAAAATCACCACATCTAATTTGACACAAATAATAATATCTACTTAGAAAAGGCTTACGACTGAGTTCTCTGTGCCCTCATGGAGAAAATTACTTCTGATTGAGGCCACTTGGCAGGCAAGTGAAAGGAAATCTGAATTTCAACTCTTCAATTGCTTCTGATTTACAGATACTCAAACACAATCCAGAAGGAATAGTCTTAATGTTTATAAATATAAATATTTATCTGATTTTCCAAGCGCGAACAATTAGCTGTACATCCTAAAGTTATGAATACAACAATGTTGGACGTCAGGCCCACAACACTGTTAATCATCTCTCAGAATGAAGAGGCATCTTTTCATCTTTTGTATTGGATTAATAATAGAGATTACTGAAGATTCTGGTGGATGCAAAGAAATACTTCCATTTTCAGAAAGGGAGACAACTGGTACCCAGGAACCACCTGAATTGACCACTGCTTTTCTACTACTTCTGCCCTCTAGAGATAAAGCTGAAGCTAAGAAGGGTGGTGCAGATTCACAACACTTGACAATACCCAGGACCTTCCCAAAGTGCAGGAAAGCTTTATCTGTGTGTGTTAGTCACTCAGTTGTGTCCGACTATTTGCGACCCCATGGACTGTGGTCCACCGGGCTCCTTTATCCATGGGATTCTCCAGGCAAGAATATTGGAGTGGGCAGCCATTCCCTTCTCCAGAGGGTTCATCCTGACCCAGGGATTGAACCCGAGTCTCCTGCCTTGCAAGCAAATTCTTTACCATCTGAGCAATCAGGGAAGCCTGCTGGTACTTGCTAAGGCTTTATTCACCCAGCACCAACAGATACGTTGCAAAAGTTGAGCCTATGTGTGGCAGAAATTTTTCACCTGGTGGTTGTTTCAGTGATTCAGAATTGGCAAAGAACAATAGGAACATTCAAGGTCAAGCAGTCCTATCCTATACAAAGGTAGCATAATCACTGAATGAAATGAATGTCAAGAACTAGATTTATTTAGTTAAGAAGCATTTTGAGGAGTACTTCTCCCTAGACAAATGAATTCATGAGAAAATTATTACTATGATTTCAGGTGGTTAAAGAAATCCCTGAAACCCATCCAAAGCCACTGGAGTAAAAGCTAGATGACAAAAAAAAAAAAAAAAAAAGGCAAACAAGCAAAAACTCCAGGGAAAAAATATGGGAGATATATAAGAATTTAGAGGATATAGGGTTAAAATAAGCAATACAAGGAGGAATACAAAAAATGATAAAGACCAACATCATAAATATTAAATCAAATAAACATGTCTTTCAACATATATTATCTTGATAAAAAATTTCCTACTCTGGCAGCCTACTATAAACTAGACTGATCCTCACATAAATGTCAGATTGTCTTTGTTCATATAAATTCAAAGCACTTCAGAATGAGGCACCCAAGAAAGAAATTAAATTCTACAGAAATTAATATACATTGTCAATTATGAAGAAGAGAAATGCCAAATTCTATATTCTGATACAACGTCCCCCAAAATGGTTTCTTTCTCTTAAGTTCTCACTGGAATTAATTTATTATAAATTATTTTGGTTAGGTTTTGCATATGTTTTGATTAAAACAAGACACTTTGCCATAATGGAACTATAGAGAGCATTCAGTCTCCTCTCCACGCATTAATATTCTAAGCATTCTAGAGGCTGCACAAGACTAGCCACCTAGCAAAATGAGACTGTTTCAGAATACTGGGCAGCCTTGATTACAACCGACAGGTGGGAAGAAAGTTGAATTAAAATATTATCATTTCCAATAATTACAATAATCCATCACAGTGTGCTCAGAAATTCTGCTAGGTGAGTTTCCTCTAAAAACACACAAATATTTCCAAACCTTTTTATTCTGTGTTTTAAATGTATGCCATTTCAGGTCATTTTTACATCTGTTAGTATTATTAAAACTGTCATCAAAAATTTATTACATAATTTTACATATAGAACATATGGAGAACAAAGAACATGTGATGAAATAAATTTCTCAAAATCTCAATGAACAAATGAAAATGAAAATGGTGTACTGTCTCCAGGTTGCCAGCTCCTGTTTTGTGCTTCTTTGAAGCTGTTTGCAAAAGAATCACTCACACAAAGGAGTAAGAAGGTACATAAAACCTAGTATATATAAAACAATAGAGATCTGCAAATCTGACAATTCAAACAATAATATATACCATACTTTAATGTTACATAATAATTAGCCCATATTTTCATGTAATGCTCTCTTTTTCAAAAAGTGAATATGACAATATAAGCTAGGGATAGACAAATTCTGGTTTGCATTTAATACGTAATATACAAATATGTCAAAACTCTATACAGGTATGCTGTATGTTAGATAATAGGTAAGGGGAATTAACATAAAGTTTCCATTCTAAACTTATGTTACATTCTCTACATGTGATAGAAATGTGGCAGTGGACTAATATTAATATTTAAATTGGATGTCATTACCAAGTCCTCTGTATTCTAGCCTCATATATCTTCATTAATCTCAGGATGATATTCATAAAACCCAAAATATAAAATCCTTCTAATAGGAAAGACTGTTAGTTTCATACATTCTGTATAACATGGCCTGTTTATTCAATTAGAAATGAAAAGTAAAAATGCACCTCTAAAAAGCAGAAGTCCACAAAAATGCACTCCTCCCCGTCTCGTTATGGAGTGGAAACCCGTCTGTCTTTAGAGCACTAATATCTTCTCTGCATCTGGGGCGTTTTTTGTGGCTCTCAGTAGTTCTGCTCTTAGAGTTTTCAGCTGCTACACTCAGATTCCTTAGAATCATCATTACCCTGTAGGCACACCTCAAAATGCTACTCACCTGGTTCCTATTACATTTGTCTCATGCATATCCCACTGAGCCATTTAATGAGAAGGGGCAGGGAAGAGGGGTGCTCTTTGGACAGTGCAAAGCCACACTAGCTCATGTAATTGAGCTTAACAGCAAGAATAAAGCCTTATTTCTGTAGTTTAAAAAAACAGCATTTTAAACGAGCAAGTTCTTCCTGCAGTCACTCACTTTTAACAATAGTTGCATCAGGGGATCTAGTAGGAAGGAAACATTTTTATTAATTTTTCTCTTATCTGCCAAAAGAATGTTGATTTTTTCATTTGCGTTTGTTGCCTGCAGGTAGCAGACCACAGAATTATATAGTAGAAATTCTTCTTTTTGATTAATTTCTTTCCATGTGTTAGGTTATTTCTTATATATAATTGATTTTGGGCTTTGCTCATAGCTGTACATCTTTTTTATATCTGTACCAACTGCTGTCCTTCAATCTAGAAAGTTGAAGGAAATTACCTGAATTTGTTAAGTTTATTAAAAATGAGATCTGTGAATATTTAAATTGAGTTTTGAAATGTTAATGCAAAAAAAGATATTAGAGAATTTTTAATGGTGGGTTCAATTTGACCATATTCCATTGTAAAAAGAAGAGAAGAGGGTCAGGTTTTATTCAAATTGTTTCTTTAGGGGAAAAAATGAACTCTTTGATTTCTATAAAAATAGAATAATATTTTTTGCTACAAGGTCCTTGGCCATTTTTATTAGATAGCAGTATTAACACTTCTTATATGTAAATCTGGGAACACTTTAAATTCTTTAATTTTTTCCCCTGAAATGCTCTGTTTTTGGAACCTTCAAATTAAGTCAATGATACTAACAAGAAAATACTTTTGCTTGCAACATATGCAAACCTAGCAAGCAGCAACTAATCGTACAGAGCAGATTAAACACTGACATCACAGGAAAAACAAAGTCAGATGAGAAAATCCAGATAAATTTAAACTAGAATCTCTAATGACTAATTTACTCTCAGGCAGTAACACAGGCATTGAAAAAAAGTCGGTTCATTAATAAGTGCCTTGTGCATTGACCCAGGAAGTCAGTGACAGAGTTGGCACTGAAATTCACATATTTTGTAATCAGGTCTCTCAGTCCAGAGCCCCACAAAGCTTTCTGAAGATGGTAACTCCATCACAAAGAAACACAAAAGTATATTCATTACTAAAATTATGTATTTCTATATGATTTGATATATTTCAATAATATAAAGCCCTTAGTTGGTAATGACTAAACATAAATGAAAATCTTATAAATCATTTTGTTATTTTTATGAGACTTTCATGTATGCATGTATTTATTCATTCATTTGTTATTCACTTAACCAGTATGTATTGAGGGTGAAGCACACGGCAGGCACTATATCGCGTACTGAGCTAACAGTAATGTACAAAGTGGACGGTCCCAGCCAGAAGGGAGTGGATAACTGAATGAGGGAGACAAATGTTACACATACAATACATGCAACTTTTTTTTTTTTAAAGATACTCCATTTCAACATGGGGAGGGCAAGAAAGCCTTCTTAGATATCCTAAATTCCAGTTATTTGTGCATTTTCTTATTTCCTCAGATTTAATTTTATCTGACCTCCATTTGTAACTGGAAGTAACAAGTATGGTACCTAGCATTTAACCATGGCATTTAATAGTTATTCAAATAAGAACATTTTAGCTGAATTTAATTGTCATAAAGTTGAAGATCAAATCAAGGAGAGAGAATACTGGGTCCAATTATTACTAATTATATTGTTGAAGGAAGTTTATTCTGCTACCAGTGTGAAATCCATGTCATTTCCTGGTTATTCAAATCAGGTACCATGCATCCACAGTCTGCCAAAAGTTTTCTGGGGGATGTGGGATCAGGCAAGCAGAAAATCTTCCACAAAATCAACTCTGCTATCACAACAGATCATCAGGTGTTACCCGGAATATGAATACAGTACATTATATTATTCTAAAAGCACCATGAGTATGAAAAAAGTATTTTAATCTGCTCACAGAACCTTTTATACATGATATGTGAGTGATATTTATTAGGTGAATTAATCAGAACTTATAAGTTTATAGACCTGTACAAGAAAAAAAAAATGCATCTTCTTTAGAAACTTCAAAGCACCATCAAAATGCAGCTAGTATTCTTATTTGACAAAACTGTGCAAAACTGGAGAATAATATCCTAGATTGTTTTAAAAAGCTAAATTAGTATAAGCAAAAGAGATGTTATTTTTTTAAATTATCTTATTTAAACAGAGATACAAAAAACAGAGGCAAGGGGAGCCTAGTCTTCTGACTCTAGAATGAATGCATATTTCTTTCTCTTTCTAGAGCAAACCAAAAACAACGCACGTGTTGGTTTTTCAAAAGTCTACAATAACAGCAAAAGCATTAGCCAAACAATAGATATTAAACAAAGGATTCTAACGATTAATTTCTTAAACAATTTCATGAGGCAAAGATGAATCAATATGGTCCTTAAAAACATTCAGGATGCATTTCTTTGTCTCATAAGCAACATATCTGCGTCATGTGAAAACATCCAGCAAGCATATGGCTACATGCAAGAAATTAAAGGAAAATCACTGCAAAGATTTGGGGGAATTTTTTTAATTACAAGAAAAATATCAACAAAAATACTTGCTTCAGGTTTTGGTCACTGTATATACAAACTTCTTTTCCTTCTTAATAAAATTGTAATCTAACAATCCCCATCTCATCACATAGATCAATTTCCCTCTACTTATTCCTTCAGTTTAATAACATCCTTTCTGACCCTGCTTTATTAAAATGATTCTTTACATGTACAATTCATTATTGATTAAACCTTCTAAAAAACTCATCTTATAAAATTACGGCTCTAAAAATGATGCCTGATTTCACTGGCTAATTACAAACAGTTTGATAGCAAACAGTGTTTCTCTAAATGTCATCCTCAGACCAGCAGCATTATCATCATCAGACAACTTGATAGAAATTCAAAATTAATTGTCAGACTCCACCCCAGATCTGGTTTCAGAAACTCTGAGGGTGAGGCCCATCAACCGGTATTTTAACAAACCCTGTAAGGGATTCCAATGCATGCTCAAGTTTAAGAACAACTGTAGGAATACAAATGCTAGAAGTCACTGTGTAACAGCAAAAATTATATTTTTGTTATCATTTAATAGAAACAGTATAATATTTTGAAATTAACATAGGCTCCATCCTTTGTGTACTGCAGCTGATTCTGTGATCAAACTACTTATCACCAGGGCAACTTAGTGCAATCAGACCTGATTAGTGGCAGGTTAGGTTTGCTTATTTAGTGCTGGTTAATGGTTCTCCCAAATAATGCCAGAGTCTAGAAAGCACTTCAGTCACATTGTTTCAGACAATTCTGGGATGACAGGGAATAGACTGGAGCCATTACTTCGGTTGATCCCACATGTTACTGCTTCATACACTTCCAGGAGCCCTGAATAATGCAAACAATCGAGCAGCCAGTGAATTTGGCTAAAAAGTTTTTCATGTGTGTCTGGCTATGGTATAGAAAAATATCTTTATACAAATAGGGATTGCATCTCAATTTTTAAAAATTACAGTCTGCTAGGTGAGTTATTTGAAAACCAAGAGCTTTAAGCAGCATGGCATTTTCCTCATCCTCCTCTTCTGAGGATAGGGCATCTCGTGAGATGAAAACACCCAGCCAGCCAGAGCAGGCCCATCACTCAGTGGCGATCAGTGTGAAGCAAGAGGTCCCAGCCAGATCACACAGGTTCCTCCACTTATCATCTCTCACTCCAATCCCTTATTATGATCAGGTTGGTGCACAAACCAAGTGTGGTCTCCAGGATTTCATGGAGCAGTACCATGGCCAACCTCATTGTTAACCAACATATACAACTTGCAAACTACACGTCCCAGCACCACCGCCTTGAACAGAATAGTCAACTGTAGGAACAGAATAGGCAACTACAGAAATCTGTTCCATTTCCACAAATAGGTGTGGCCTCCTGCTCCTGGAATGCTGCCAACTTGGCCCTCCGTGTGAGTTTGACACGGTAAATCATGATGAATATTCTCTCTATGCCTGTAGAGTCCTGCAGACATTTTCTGCACAGCGAGAAAAACAATTCCTCACACAAAACAAAGCATTGTTGTGGATCCTGTGCATTAGGTGAGAATACAAACTTTATAAGAATTTGCCTAATTTCACAAGTGTATGTGTAATTTTCCAAATTTCCATTCTGACAGATCTCCTTCATCTTCGGGGGATGAAAAAACAAAACAAAACACAGATCTATAGTTGCAAAACCCTAACAAAGCGATGGGGGCGGGTGGCGCTTTGTGAGTGAAGGTGAAAACAAATCAACATGTTCACCACGCTCTAATTGTGCCATGCCCTGGGATACATAGCAAAAGGGCACTTTATAACAAGTGTTCTACGCTGTCATTAAACCACTATAAAGGTACCTCGATTCAGTGCTTGTGAACATCTCTAGAGGCCCCAGAAAGCACTTCCCCATAAAACATATCTTCAAAAAGACTTTTATTTTATACTAGCACATTAAAAGAGTATCTAAAGACACAGAGGCACTCAATATAGCTATATTTTTAAGAAGAACACTTACTCTCTGGAGAATTAGGAGAGCAGGTAGGGTGCCAGTGATAACAAAGCTAGCTTATCCACACTGCTCCAGCAGGGGCAACGTGAAGGAAGCATCTAAGGGCTCTCTTAAAAAGAAAATATCCTCTGCCTTTGGCAACAAAGGCTACAATAGAATAAAAGCAAGCACCTTTACAGGCAGAAGTTATAGGGTAAGCCAAAAGGTGGAAAGCTCACATAAATGAACTCTCTGCTGGTGACTCACAGCCCTCCAATATTTGCATCGTAAACCCTGTGCCAGCCTCCAGGAGACACTCTCCTATGCACTTCTGATATAAGGAACTAAATCGCGAGCGTGCGTATGCACGCGCGCGCGCATGCACGCGCGCGCGCGCGCGCACACACACACACACACACACACACACACACATGGGGAAAAAACTGGGCATGGTAGCTTCCTTTCCAATTAAATAGAATTTCATTTTTTCCCTTCAACTGTAAGCATAAAAATGAATTTACTAACTATTGAAGGTGGTAAGCTATAAAGTTATTTCAATACTGATTACATAGCCACACTTAATGAAAAACCTAGAAAGACTCTCACCCACAGTGATCAATCCCAATCACTCTCTCACTCAAGCCAAATAAATACACATTCCTTCCCTCCAAAGAGAAAATTCCAGAATACCAGAATTATCAGGACTTACCTAATATTCAATGCATTGGCAATAAACACAGGGGAATTTTCAATCTTAAAGCCACATTTTCTAACTCTTATAAATGACACAAATTCATCTAACTTGAATCATCTAGAAATAAACACCTTCCTGTCTTCAAAAAAGGTTCACCTTAAACAGCTGAATTAGTGCTTTTTTTCAGTTTGCTTTTGGTCTATCTTTGTTGTTCTTCTTTGTGGCTATTTTCTATTGGCAATTACAATTTAGAAACAGTACACTATAAACAGCAATGAACCAAACTATATAGATGACTTTTATATCTTAGTAGTCTTTCCCTAGTTCAGACATAATTTTTCAGCCATTTTTTAAAAATCATTCTATCAGCCCCCACACTGTTTTTATATACCTAAAATATTTCACTCTTGATGTGGAAAAATATAACCAAGTAAATCTTACCAGAAAATGAAAGAAATTAAATCACAGAATGGATGCCATTCACTGTTAGCTACAGCATTCAATCTGATCCTGCTTCCTCCCACTCAAGCTGTTATTACTCTATGCTTTCTGAGAACAAAAAGAAGTATGTACCTGTCACCCAGCACCATCCACCACACACCAACTTTCCCATTCCAGCCTTCTATCTTGGATCAGGCTAACCCTTGGCTCAAATATTAAATAAGTATAGGAAACCATTGGTGGAAACATACCCTGATGCCTTCTGCATCCTCAGAGGGAAATCATGGTGCCTATTGTTGGTTCTGCCATTCTCTTCTCTTCTTGGGGCAATAAGACTTGCCCCAAGTCTTATTCTCTAGTCTCTGTTATAACTGGCACCAATGTTAGTGTGAATGAGATTCACACTGAATGTTTGATGAAAATGAAGACTTTCAAGCCTCACTCCCAAAGATTCTACAGCTCTGGGATAGGACCTAGGAATTAGAACTTTAATCCTGCATCTCAAGTTATTCTAATACAGATCACACACTGGGATGCTAGTGATACATGTTTCAAACCTGGAAAGAAGAGGAGAGTGAAGCAGATCTGAGATATAACATCCCTACAACACCATGAGGGGCTTCCCAGGTGGCACTAGTGGTAAAGAATCCACCTGCAAATGCAGGAGATGCAGGTTCAATCCCTGGGTTGGGAAGATCCCCTGCATGAGGAAAGGGCAGCCCGCTCTAGTATTCTCGCCTGAAAAATTCCTTGGACAGAGGAGCCTGGTGGGCCACAATCCATGGGGTCTCAAAGAGTCAGACATGACTGAGCATAAACACACAACAGTATGAGGGGTGAGATAAGAATGGATCATTTTATTTTTTTTTTTTGGATCATTTTTTTAACAGTAAATCCTTGAAATTATTTGGTTCCTCTATGTTTAGTTCTACTTTTCCCAAGAACACCTCATCCCATTTTGGAGGCTAAAGTGTATGTACTGATAGAAGGCATTAATTCTGCAGCTTTATTTTCTCTGAGGCCTCCGTTCCACATCTGAAGAGACATACAAGATCAGTCTCGCCATTTATTTTATCCGTTGCACTTGAGAATTATTCATGTACCATATGGAGAGTTGGCTCCTGCTGAAGTTGTGGGGGAATTCCATTCCATCATGCTTCTCAATGCTCTTTGGAGATTTAACTGTGGCACAAATGAAGCATATCTAAATTAGGTTATAGAAACTGTTACCTTTCCTTTGGTTTGGTTTGGTTTTTTTGCCATATGTAGCTGCCAATGAAGAGTTACAATGAGGGGCAGGGTTGGGGTGGGGGGGATAGAACTGATATTTTTTAAGAGCTGTTGATAAGTTGAGATGTTCTAAATGTTCTAAAATGTTCTCAAGAAATCTGCCACAATTCTATAAACAGCTACCGAAAATTTCACAAACTCTTTGAAAGAAGCAATATGTGAATCGGGGAATAATGTGCAAAGTGTAATTTGCATGTCAGTTTGGGAAGGTTGTACAATTGAGAGGAAAGTTCCTTCAATAAGGAAGTTAGGGATAACACAATTTAAATTGAGTTGAGTTGTCCTAATTTTATTGAAATATTTAAGAACTATGTAGATTAGCAAGGGAAAAGTCAACAAGCGAAAATTCAGATTTAAAAATTTTAAAAGCAACCTCTCTGTTACTATATACAAGATATATTAATAATAATACCTTGTGTATCTACAGTCAAGCAATAACACATTAAAAAAAAAACTGTGACAAACCACTAACTCAACTATTAAGGCTTAAATAACAAAGAAGAAAAACATTTGGTTAAGTTTTTGGCTAAAAAAATTATTTGGTTAAAATAGGTTAGATAATAAAATCTATTTTATACAACACAGAAGCGTATTTCTAAAAATATGTTTGAATGAATGAAGAAACAAAGTCACTCCTTTAAAAACCTCATGAAACTGGCTGAATCAGTAATAGTGCACAAGAACAAGAAAGTATATTTCCAATTGTTAGAACCTGTTTATCCTCCAGCTTCCTAAACCTTTAAATCTCTACTCTGGGCTGTTTCATTTTCTCTTATTTATGATAAGAACCTAGCACCTATGGTCAATCCGCCTTGTATCAAATTCCTTAGCGTGAGTAGCCTCCCACAAGTATCACAATTTTGGTCCCTCTGCAATTCCAGGGAGATCACAAATCTCATTAGGAACTCTCACTGCTAAGGAGAAAACATCATGAACTATCTATCTGCCCCCTGGCCAGGAACTCTGTGAGACACTCTATTATATATCATCCTGGCTTTGCCATCTTTACCTTCAAGGAGGAGAAAGACCTAACAACTGGGACAAAGCTGATGGAGACAGAAATCCTAAAGTGTGCTGATTCTCTGTTTTATGATTTGGCTATCTCTGTCATTTCGGTATGTTAAGAAAATATAAAATAAGGCCTTTGGAGTTGAGGGTTAGAGGTGGGGAGCAATTTTGAAATCAGACAATATGTTAACTAATCAGTAAGATTTTGAGATATTCTTTCAAAGTAAATATATAAGGAGAGACTCTTAAAATCACAATAAAAAAACAAAAAGTATAATGATAAGCAATATATAGACAGCTGATGGTCCAGAAAAATATAATTAGTGTTTTGATAACAAACAATGAAAAACCATACAAGAATGTAGAGAAAAATACAAATGGGTTAAAAAGATGATAAGTGGGAAAAAAAGATCAGAGCAAACTGGTTATACAACTGCAACCCACTAATAACAGACCCTCCTAAATTTAAGTGTACTGAGGATATGATGAATTGACAATATGTATAATATTAAGAATTTCAAGACTGGGAGAAAGACCCCATACTTGAGATTGGGGAAAATAACTAAAATCAATATCAAGTTCATGTTTGTGTTGTCAGAGAAAACCAGTAAAGACAGAATCATCTTTTTACCCCCACATCTATCTTTCTCTCCCCACAGCTGTCATTACGTGAAAGTAAATCATATAAAAAAGAAAAAATAATGGCAAAAAGCAGAAGGAAAAAGTAGCAGAGCCTTACAGGGGAAAGCTATAAAAGAACATAATATTCAGTTGACTCTGAATTTATATGTGATGTTGACCAACACAGTCTCAGATCTGCTCAGATCAGGCAGTCTCACTGTCCGCCTCAGACACGACATCATAAGACATCATTTCTGCTGACCTTCTTTTAAAGATGCACTCCCAATTCCAGAGAGATGAATTATTAACCATTAAGAATGGAAAAACTGGACTTAAAAACAATTTTCAGGGAAAACTGAAACTTACCAAAGATAAAAAG
Organism: Cervus elaphus; assembly: GCF_910594005.1. Lineage (NCBI taxonomy): Eukaryota > Metazoa > Chordata > Mammalia > Artiodactyla > Cervidae > Cervus > Cervus elaphus. Next base: position 60,822,505 of record NC_057835.1, read on the forward strand.
ATACTTTTTAAATTACAAAGAGAAGTTTGATTCAAATGAGTCTAAATGCTTACTTAAAATACTGTAATAAAATAGAATATTAGACAAGATATATTAAAGAGGCATTAAATATTAACAATATTAGCAAACATAGAGTAGATTAACAGAAAATAGGGAAGTGAGGTTGAAAAGAAGACAAAGCAACCAATTCTTCTCTGAAAGAAATTTAAATTATTTGGGGTTTGATAATTAGATAAAAATAGACTTTCAAAAACAAACTGGATAATAATTCAAGATAACATTTTGTAGGAACTCTACTTTCCATATGTTTAAATATATTAAAACCAAGTAGTAATAATATACTTTAAAAAAGTTAAAATACAATAATTAGGAGCACAGAAATGATGCAATATCTAGCAGGACAAATAACAAGTTTAAGATTGGGATAAAAAAAGAAGTATATTAATTGTTTCATTAAACATTCTTAAATGTTAAAGATGTTTTCATGTGAAAACAGCAAAAATTTATGCTGACAATATTATTAATATCCTACAACATTTAAAGAATTAGCAAATTCTAGTCACAGCATGTTGATTAAAAAATCAATACCATTGGCTGGTAAATATTAAGCCACTATCATAGTGCTATACATTGAGGAATAAAAAATAAGGATATAAATAATTTGAACAATATAATTAATAAATAGAATCTACATGCACAAAATTAGATGTTAGATACTCAGTTTCCTATAAACAAAGATTAAATATTTATAAGTATTTATAAAATAGTTACAAACACTGACCAAATACTAGGTATTCAAATAGTTTATAAAAGCAAATCGTCAATGAAAAAAAGAGAAAAAAAAAAAAAAAAAAAGCAAATCGTATTACAAGGCAATACAAATAGAAAAGATATAGAATTTTAAAATAACAGAATTTTTCCTTAAAATGTTTTAAAAGTAAAGGCCATAATAGTTTTGCTAGTTTTGCATTCAAATACTAGCTTCCTCAGTTACTCATTTTCTAACTTCAGAGCACCTAGGAGAGACAGCAAAATGACCAGTAAGAACTACACAGAGAAGCAAATAAGATATCCTGAAGGCAAATGATGAAATACATATGGAAGGTCATAAAAGAAAAACACAAAATCATCTGAAAGCATCAAAATGTCTCAGTTAGACAGGCCCAGAATTTCTGTATTAAAAATGAGGAGAAACTGAATAAATATTGACAATTACTTAAAACATTTAAAACTCCTGGGAACTTATTAGAGAAAATAGCAAAAGCAAGTAAATAAAATTTGAAGAGTAAAAGACAGCAAAATAAGTTTTAAGTCAAGGAAATCATTGCATCAATAAACTTGAAAATACATTAAAATGCAAAATTTCTTTTTTAAAAGCCTGCTATATTTTAACAAATTAAAGTAGAAAACCTAAATTGAAAAATGGTTGAAGAAAAAATTAAAGACACATATTAAATAATATAACATTAAAGCCTTCTAGGATTAATCTCATGCAGAAACATATATAACATTGAAAGAAATTAAAAATTTAATGAGAGAAAAAAATAACTTGTTTCACAAATGTGGCTGCATAACACACTCTCAAAAGTAAAAATTAAGTATTATAAAGATGCCAATGATTCCCAATGTAGTTTATATATACCACACTATTCTATTTTTTAAATCCTTGGAAAATTTTTAGGAATTTGAAAAAAATATTTCCTAGAGTACCAATGTCTGATAGAACTTTCTGTGATGATGAAAATATTCTCTAATTTTGCACTGTCTTGTATGGTATTCACTCACCCCACTAACTATACTGAACACCTGAAATAGAGCTAATGTGACTGAGAAACAAAATTTTTAATTGTATTAATTAACATAAATGCATATTTAAATATCCATATGTGGCTGCTATATCCATATATGCCTGGAGAATCCCATGGACAGAGGAGCCTGGCGGGCTATAGTCCATGGGGTCGCAAAGAGCTGGACACAACTGAAAGTGACTTAGCAAAGCAAACCAGCAATGTGGCTGGTACTAAAACAGTTAGCAATACACTATTACTTGTAAAAATTCACTAAATAAAGACATTTTTTAAGAGAAAGGAATGGAATAATTAATTTGAAGTAATTAGTTAGCAATTTAGGAAAAAACCAACTTAGGCCCTTATATAATTTAAAAACTAAATTTCAGGGTTTTTTTTTTCTAAGAAATAAGCAAAAAATAAAAATTATAAGCACATAAGAAGCAGAACTAGTTATTAACCAAATCTTTGAATGGGGAGTGATTATTTTAGATACCATGAAAGAAATCACAAAGCAGTAAATAAATGGACTTAAGTTTATACTAAAAAAATGCAGCATAAATCTAAATATATCTGGGTTTATGTGTTAAAATGTCAAAAAATTATAAAAAGAAAACATAAGGGGAAATTTCTTAGCAAATAATTTAGATAACATGCTAATAATGTAATTATTAAATTATTCAGGAATATTTCAAGACACCTCCTCTTTGCCTTGTCAGGTCTTATGCTAGGCAGTGGTTATACACAGTGAATAAAGGAGATAAGGTCCTTCCCCTCATGGAGGTTACATCTAGTGGGGACAATAGCAATTAAGTCGTTAAAGGAATAAGATTTTCTCAAGCACCGAAGTTAGGAGTCACAATTCATTCTCCTCTTTACTTCACTCATGCATCAAATCTATCAGCAAGTCTTCGAAGCTCTACCTCTAAAACATAACCCAAGCCAACAGCTTCGTACCATCTCCACTTCTGTGTCCCTAGTTCAAGCCACCTTTATCTTTCACCAGTGATGATGGAGTGGCCAGCCTCCCAATCTTCAGGCCACAGTCTATCCTTCTGGGAAATAATTACATCCTGTCACTCCTCTGCTGTGATGTCCTTCATTTGTACTTTGAGTGAAGTCCAAAATCTCTAACATGGAGGACGAAACCCTACACAAAGGCCAATTTGAAGTTGACCACCAGCGTTCTTTGAGATGAACTCAAACTCATCCATCCTACCTTGTATCTTAGCATTATCAGCCTTCTTTTAATTCTTTCAAAAATCAAACTTATTCCCAATGCAGAGGTTGTATCCTATGTTTCCCTCTGCCTGGAACACTCCGCTGCTGCTGATTCAGATCATCAGTCAAGTTTGAGCTCAAATGTCCCCTCTTCACAGAGGGCTTTGCTGCCTCATCTACTAACCCTTCACTCTCCATCTCAACATGGTCTTTTTCCTGTTTCTTTTTTTGGTGACGTCTCCAGAGACACTGGTTCTCTTACACAAAGTACTGGCTCACATTTGCAGAAAAATTTACCAGTGATGCATGTACAGACCTAAGACCATTACTAAACTTTGACACGGGATCTCCTTTTCCAGAAATCTCTACTAATTAAATAATCCAAACCATGTTACTTTAAATGCCATTTTTAATACTGATATATGGTAAGAACCTAAATGATCCAAATGGTTGAAATGTGGAGAGATTCAGAGTTTGGGCACTCGAGACACATAACCCAGATAACAGTTAAAACCTGCTTTCAGTTCAGTTCAATTCAGTCGCTCCATCAAGTCCGACTCTTTGGGACCCCATGGACAGCAGCATGCCAGGCTTCCCTGTCCATCACCAACTCTTGGAGCTTGCTCAAACTCATGTCCATCGAGTCGGTGATACCATCCAACCATCTCATCCTCTGTCGTCCCCTTCTCTTTCTGCCTTCAATCTTTCCCAGCATCAGAGTCTTTTCCAATGAGTCAGTTCTTCACATCAGGTGGCCAAAGTACTGTAGTTTCAGCTTCAGTATCAGTCCTTCCAATGAATATTCAAGACTGATCTCCTTTAGGATGGACTGGTTGGATCTCCTTGCTGTCCAAGGGACTCTCAAGAGTCTTCTCCAACACCCCAGTTCAAAAACATCAATTCTTCTGTGCTTAGCTTTCTTTTATAGTCCAACTCTCACATCCATACATGACTACTGGAAAAACCATAGCTTTGACTAGACAGACCTTTGTCAGCAAAGTAATGTCTCTGCTTTTTAATATGCTGTCTAGGTTGGTCATAGTTTTTCTTCAAAGGAGTAAGCCTCTTTTAATTTCATGGCTGCAGTCACCATCTGCAGTGATTTTGGAGCCCCAGAAAATAAAGTCGGTCACTGTTTCCATTGTTTCTTCATCTATCTGCCATGAAGTGATGGAACTGTATGCCATGATCTTCGTTTTTTGAATGTTGAGTTTTAAGCCAACTTTTTCACTCTCCTCTTTCACTTTCATCATGAAACTCTTTAGTTCTTCACTTTCTGCTTTACCAATTACTAATTATATGACTTGTCAACTTGCCTAAACAAAGTTCTAAGATCACTTTTTTTACAAGAAAAAATAAGAAAATAAATGTTTATATACCATAGAACTTTTAAGAAGGTCAAATAATGCATTTTAAATTTCTTAATTTGGGAGTTCAGTAAGCCTGTTTGTCTATTATTGAATATTAGTAAAAGTTAGCTATTATCCTAGAGTGTTTGGATTCAAAACCTCCTATAAAATATTGCTTGTTTGAACTTGAGTGAGTCTCTGTTTTCCTGTGCCTCATTATTCTCATCTATAACACAGAGAAATGACAATAGCCCTACCTCATATCATCTTTAAGAAAAATGTGTTAAACCAGGATGATACTCTTAAAACAGTACTAGACAGTAAACACTCAAAAATATTAATTATTAATATTCTTTATTCAAAATGGAATACTCTATAATCATTAACAATAATAATTAGGGCTATTTTGTAATATGTTCCAAAAACTTTAAGTTCAAACTCTGTTATTAATTCAACTTCACAGCCTTTATTCTCAGAAATAATTGGAGAAGACAAGGATCGGTATTCAGTAAAGTTCATCATACTGTTTGTTCTGAGGGAGAAGTTTTAGAAGCAATCTAACTGGAAATTCAGATTAGCATCAAAAGTTGTAAATCCATATCTCAGAGTGCTATATGATCTTTAAAATCTCTTTTAGAAGAATGCCAATAACACAGGGAAATGTTCACTATATATTACATGAAAGAAATAAAACAATACGATCCTTGTGAAGTTAGCTTTAATCAGCTTTAGATTAGAAAGCTAAATAAATAAAAATTTTCAGAACTAACCTAATTATTTTGAGTGAATGAAAGTTCTAAGTCAATTTCATGAGCTCTTTTGAATCAACTTTGCATTCTACGGGCTCCCCTGGTGCCTCAGACAGTAAATAAGCTGCAGGAGACCCAGGTTGAATCCCTGGATTGGGACGATCCCCTGGAGAATTCCATGGACAGAGGAGCCTGGTGGTCTACAGTTCATGGGGTCACAAAGAGTCGGACACAACTGAGCAAATAACACTTTCACTTTGCATCCTACATTTTGCTGAGCTTAATTTTTTTCCTTCCTAGTTATCAATTAAAATAAACAATTTGATCAGCAAATACTTTTTGGAATGATACCAAGCATTTCCTTCGGTTTTTTTGGTTTGGTTTAGTTGCTAAGTCATGTCCAACTCTTGGGGCCCCACGGACTGTAGCCCGCCAGGATCCTCTGCTTATGGAATTTCCCAGGCAAGAGTACTGGGATGAATTGCCATTTCTTTCTCCAGGGGATCTTCCTGATCCGAGGTTCGAACTTGGGTCTTCTGCATTACAGGCAGTCTCCTGTATTGCAGGTAGATTCTACACCAACTAAACCACAGGGAAGCCCAATGTTTTATGTTAACAAATCATATTTGTGACCTGTGAGGGTGTGATGTGGCTGATTAAACTTCTCTTAACAGCTCAAAGATTACTTTAGGTAAATACAGCCACTGCATGTTTCTTCCATTTACATCTGTTTTTCTTTTTCTTTCCTATGCAGTGGGAAAAGGTAGGGGAAGTTAACTCCTCTGTAGAAAGAAAAGAGAATTCCCAAGTTCGCATTTGCTGTGTTGATATATCACAAATTATGTCTATTATATGGCATAACAAACTACAGAAAATTTTAATAAAAGATAATAGGTAATGGAAAAAGTTATTACTCCCATGAAACAGAATCACAGGTGACAGCATGCTGGCTATTTCATGTAGCTTTGACAGCAAAACATCCTCAATTGCTCCATTAAATACTATCATTTTAAAGACAGTTTTTAACATGAAAGAACAATCTATAAAAAGAAAATACGAAATACCACAACTTTATACTATATGTTAAAATTAATAGTGATCTTGAGCAAATATACTGAAAAATATAAAATGACTTTCAACAGTGGTCAACAGCAGTATAGCAAAACTGTTTTGCTTTAAGGTAATAAACTTTTTTTTTTCCTTCTCTGAGTTCCAGAATATTTATAGGTATTTACAGATAAGTTATGTGACAAATTATATAAAATCTGACATACTGAGTCAGATTAAAGCAGCTCTCTTCTTATCAGTAAAATTTTTATTATTGATACATATCTTTACCATGACATCAGTACCTGAGAAAATAAGATACGATAGAAGGAGATGAAACAAAAGGGTGAGAAAAATATGACTAATGAAACGGTAAAAGTAGAGCCTAAGATGGAATTGGTGATGTGAGTAATTGGTTAGGGTGGGGTGTTTATTATTTGGGGTTTATTTTGTATTATTTCTTGAATAATACATAATTAACACCAACATTTAGGTTTAATCAGAATTTCAATGGAAAATTACCTTTTTATAATGTTACTGGCAACATTTAAAAGCTGCATAATTAATAATACAAATTACTTAACACAGGTCACAAGGACTTTTAAAATACGTTATGAAAAAGCTTGATATTCCTACAACCATTGAAACATAATAATTAGCTTTTATCAACTTTATTTTCTTCACCAGCAGTATTTATATTTTGTTAGACCCCTAAAAGGCCAGTCGAAAGCAAGTGAATATTCTCAGAACCTTGCTCATTGTCCTTGAAATGCAGGGCAAAAAGTAAGCAGGGCGGATACACTCTAACTGAAGACATCTATGCCCTCCTCAAAGCAGTTAATGAAGAAAGCTTTTCCTGAGGTCAGAACCACTATGCATTCCTCGCTGCATTTATCTAAGAAGGGTCTTTTCTACTCTGAATGTTTCTTGCCTTCAAAACCCCTTAGCCTATTCTTCATTTCCACACCTACAAATACAACACGGAAATCTCACTGCAGAAATATCCTAAAAATATGGATCTAACTCTTCCCCATTTCAGGGACTCAGACTAAACAGGTACAGTGTTTTTATTTCCATCAGTTCAGGGAACAGAGGATACTCACAGTCTACCAAACATGAAATACTAACATACTTGACAGGCATCCTAGGAAAACTCAGTAAGCATGATGGAAAAGCATTAGTACAGTCAGTGTTCTCATATTCACCGATACCTAAGGAAAATGCTAATAAATGTTCTCTTTCTCTCCCCTTTCTCATCCCTCAAGCTCCCCCCCATCACATATATACCCCTTTCATTCTTTGCTTCCTATCATAGGTTAGCTTTACCTGACACATGCTACTTCTGAGAAAAACAGGTGAGCATGAGTGAAGGACATTATGTTAAAAATGTGGAAATATGGTATCTGAACTGAAAGTGTTAGTCACTCAGTCATGTCTGACTCTTTGTGACCCGTGGACTGTAGCCCACCCTCCAGGATCCTCTGTCCATGTGATTTTCCAGGCAAGAATACTGGAGTGGGTTGCCATTCCCTTCTGCAATTATGATATCTGGGGACACCAGGAAAATAACACAAAAATATACAACAATGATGGATATGAAATAGAAAGTTACAACCGTAAACACTATAAGGCATGGAGCAAAATAAAATAAATAAAAATAACAAGCACTTTAAGGCATTATTCTCAGAAGTCCTAACATGTGGTATCATTTGGAAAATAACTGGTTGTAGACTACAATGAGATGCATAGTTGGAAGACACTCTCTGGTCTCTGGTTTAAACTTTGGCTCCAGCCCTGATGAGCTGTCTGACTTTGAGTGAGCCTCAGAAATTCTGAGTCTCCATTTATTATCTATAAAGCTGGATAACATATCATAGTAGTTGCAAGTTACATATATTCAATTGCATGATGAACTTATTTAGCAGGATGCCTGATATAGCATTGTGTCCAAAATTTGTTAATATATTATGTTGAAATACCTTTATTAATAATCATAACATGCTTTGGAAAGATAACAATAGAGCCACTGAATGGGGGAAAACAGATTAATATGAGAAAAGAATCCCTATTCTGATGTCCTAAAATAAAATATCATACACCTGGAAAGAGTAAGTGGCTGTGTTAGAAGTCCCCCTTTAGGAGTACAGGACTTTCAGATCTTTCCCTCCTGGTGTTTGGTTGAGGGTCTACATTTTCTGTGGTGAAAGAGGATTAGACAAATCTGGATCTTACTGTCTCTGAAGTTATCAATGTTCAAATCCACTAAGAATTAAATTATTCCCTCTTATTTATGAGAATATAAGAAAAGGGTTTCTAATTAGAGACGACACATGGTAACATTAAAGATAAACCTTTGTTCCATGAAAACAAAAATAAACTTCCGTTGGAGATTAAAGGAATGCTGTCCAGTCTCTTTAGGAAATACTGAAAGAAAGTGCAAAGTTGGAGGACGCATGAACATAATGAACATAGACAGAGCAGGGCAGCTGCTGCGAAGGAAGGATTTGGCTGGGCCCTGGGGACATTCTTTGCAAAAACTCTTGCTTCTGTGTCATGGAGATATGTAGGGACTGTAATAGTCTGGACCAGACCCAGAAGAAACAAAGTGAAGATGTCTTACCTTCCATGGGGCTCATTTATTTGTGATTTATAATGAAAAAAAAGTTCTAGTCACAGACACTACCCAGAGACCACAATGGGAAAAGGACTCAAAAAGACTGTTTGACACAAACACACCATTCCAGAAACCCAAAAGGATCCACATGTTGGCACAAACAGAGTCCCTTGTTTCATGATTCCAAATGCTGCTTCATAAGGATAAACTGATTTTAAAACGTTGGAGGCATGAAAAATACTACTCAAAATTCAACTCATTTAATGCCGCACCCTTTAATTTATTTTATTGCCTCAAGGGTGGAAAAGGCATGTTCCTTACTGTCTGTGAGACAAGCAGCAGTGCCAAGCTAATGCTAATGGGAATTCTGTGGCCAGAGCCCACACGAAGATGTCTGCGCACTCTCCAGTTGGAGATCTACCTGCTTTCACAAAAGAATATAATCATACTCACCTCAGAAGAGACAGCCTTTGCGCTTAAAACTATTGTCTGGAACACCACACCTATTCAGCCCTTCGAGAATATAAAACATCTGAATTAAATTCTAGACGGTACTCAATATGGAACTTTTTAAAACATTTTAAAGTATCCCAGGTACTATTAAAAGAGCACCTTTTTTTGAAATTGAGCTAAAGAGGTGCATTTTCCATAAACAAACAGTTAACACAAGACACAAGGCACACATTCTGTTGGGTAAGCACATCAATAAACAAACGTGGTATAGAAGTATCTCCCCCTGACCATAGGTAGCAGAGCATCCCTGGAGATGTTGCAGTTGGTTTCGCCTGGATTCAAACTCTCCAGAGCCTGGAACATCTCAATATGCAATCAGCAATCAGAGGCCTTTTAGGTCTTATTTTCTAAAATTTCACTCTTCAAATTGGTCAATTCCCAAATTAGAGTTAGAAATAGGGAGAACGCTTGAATAAACCTAAGAGACTTTGGTCACTGAAAGTTTCATGTGTACATCGGCACTTTTAATAAATAGTCTGTGAAGCAACATCTGCTTGATATTCTGTAATAACCTAAATGGGAAAATAATTTGAAAAAGAACAGATACATGTATATGTCTAACTGAATCACTCTGCCGCACACCTGAAACTAACAGAACATTGTTAATCAACTATACTCCAATATAAAATAAAATTTTTAAAACTTTTAAAAAATTTTAAAAAACATTCAAAATCTCAAATAAAAGAATCTCACCAAAATTTTCCTTGCACAAATGAAATTTCTCCAACCAAAGAATGTCCACAATGACTACACCACTACCAACTTATTCTAAGAGCAACTGACTGATTTGTTATAATACAAAAATCATTTCAGTTGAAATTTTATCTCAGTATTATCTGGGAAGATGCCTTCTTCCAAAATCAGTTCACCTAAAGCTTTATAGATATTGTATGAATATTAACTGCTTTTTAGAGAACAAACTGCTTTTAGGTATCATCAAAAACAGATTTTCCCATTTTAGTGATATATTTCACATTTGAAACTTTAAATAATATCACTTGATGATCGCCTATGCTTAGTTAGTTTTATTAGGCTGCCTTTTCGCTAGCCACACTTCTAACCACATAGTTGGAAAGCAGTAAAAAATTTCTGAAATATTTTCTAAGTAAAATTTAATTGGCCTTAACCTTGTTATTGCTAAGTTTGCTTGTTCTACCACAGACTTTTAAATTGGAAGGCACCATAAAGTTTATAAATGAAATCTTCTCATTTTACAGATGAGAACATTCAAGGATGCTGAAATGTCTTCACAGAACCAGTATGAGAAATCAGGTCTCCTAATTCTGTCTGTGCCTTTCCACCACGTGTTAGATGAGGGTGGAGCCCATCATTGCTTTCCAGTGTTAAAGACTGAAACAGAACTTGGATTTCAGGTAATGAAATCTACTATTTGAAACTCCAAATAGCAATAACAACTACAAAAAAACAGGACTGGAAAAGTGAGTCCAATTTCTCCTTTACAGGTTAACTACTGAAGTTCAAGTGATTTGCTTATTTGCATGTTTAAAAAAATCATTCTGCCAATCATCTTTTTAATTCTTATTATTAATAATGTAGCCGATAAAAGGGCTGATAGAATGATTATAGCAAAGTGGTTTTCAACCAAAATTACAATAAGTCAACACAAATGGTAGTGTTGTTCTAAGTAGTCTCTCTCAGATTCCAGATTATTCATTTTTGTATGTTCCACAAAATTCAGAACAGTGTTTTTGGCACAGAGCAGGCACTTAACAGTTTTTGTGAAATGTCACCATGGTGTATCAGGAAGCTGGAGAAAAGAATGTGATATTTTACAAATATATGTGCTATAACGTGGCTTTACCAATGCTTTTTATGCTATTAATATTACATAGAAACACTGCAACTATTTGCAATGTAGTTATTTGAAAACTATAATTACCTTAATTAATTTACTATTACTAGTCACAAGCCATTTTGTAATTAAAGAATAAGTTTTAAATGAATTAATAAAAGCACTCACTTTCATTTCGATAACCTTTCTGTCTTCATGAATAGCTAACCTTTAAAGATTAAAGACTGGGTTAACTTTAAAATAAGACTGAGCAAAGTATGTTTATTTCTATATGCTAAAAACACCAAATTTATAGACTTTACACCTTCTTTTTCAAGGTACTTAATAACAATGCTCAAAACCAATGTAAAGTTTTTATCCTAATATATTGACAATTCATTGAGTACTTTGAACTTACATAAATTTGGGCAAAAATCCATTAGTGTTTAAAAATAAAAGTAAATGGATATCATAATGTTAAACATTCAGGAAAATTGGGTAGAAATAAATTACAGAATAAATGTATAAAAGCTTTGAAATGAATACTATGTAAAAAACAACAAATGATTTCATATGGAAAATACTTTGTCAATTTAATTTAATCTATGAAAATTTAGAATGTGATAAATCTGTTTTTAACTTTTTTGGTTTCTATTTTCCTCCTGTAACACTTAAGACTCTTGTTTTATTCTACTACACTTTTTTTCCCACAGTATATTACTCCATTTCAGAGCTGCAACAACCACTTCCATGCTAAGGAGTATTGATCTCCAGTATATAATCCTGAGACCTCTTCTTCATTCTAGATATGCTTTTCTGTCCTTCTATCCTGAATTTGCATCACGATGTCCCTTCAGTATCTTCATCTCTAGGCATCTAAGTTAGCTAATTATTTACTCTCCCTTTCCCATCCTAATTGAACATTTCCTTATATATTTCTAATGCCCCCAGGATTGAAAACCTTACTATTAATTGGGACCCTCCCTGGTATAATTCTTTTCTCATCTATCTGTTTCTGCTACCATGACCACACTCAGGGTGTGTCATATAATAGAGTGTCTTTGTTATTCACAGGGGCCCTGACCTCCTGGGAGAGGATGGGGCTGAAGATTGAGTTCACACACAGGGTCAATAATTCAATCAATCACGCTTAGGTAATAAAGTCCCAATAAAAACTCTGGCACAAGACTCAAATGAGCTTCCTGGTTGCAGATCAAATGTGCCAGGAGGGTGATGCCTTCTGTGGGGAGAGGCCACTGAAGCTCTGTTTTCAGGATACTCCTAGACCTCCCTTATCTGTGTCGTTTGGCTGGCATTGATTTGTATCCTTTATAACAAAACTGTAAGTACAGTGCTTTTCTGAATTCTGTGAGTTGTCCTAGTAAATTATCAAGCCAATTACTTTGTGGGAATTCCCAATTTGGGGGCCAGTTAGTCCAACGTATGGACAGCCTGAGAACCATGGAACTTGCAGCTGGCATCTGAAGCACTGCCTTCAACCTATAGAGTCAAGGCTAACTCCAGGTGGTTAATTTAGCATAGGAATGCACTGCTGTGGTCCAGGTTGCCACGTAAAGTATAGAATATCAGTTAAATATGAATTTCACATAAGTAATAATATTTTATAAATATGTCTCGAAATTGCATAGGACATATTTATACCAAAAGTTCACAAATTATGTTTAATTGGTAATCCTTTCTGTTTGCTTTTTTTTCCCCTTAAATCTGACAACCATACACCCTAAACCAGATTCTGATGACTCCTCACCTAGTGGTCTCATAATATCCATTCCTTTCCCCAGGCTCTATATCCTTCTAACTTTTCATTACATCCTCCACTTAGACTATTCTTAAACACAGTTTTCAGTATGCATTGCCTTATCCAGAACTCTCACTACCTATATAAATACAGATTAGCTGGCCGGGCACTCAATATCATTCACAAGGCACCAGGGGCTTTGCAAATTAGTCAGCTCCAATCCTGTATGCACTATATACCAGTTGGATAAAATAGATGGGGAAAAAGTGGAAGCAGTGACAGATTTTATTTTCTTGGACTCCAAAATCACTGAGGACAGTGACTGCAGTCACAAATTAAAAGACACTTGCTTCTTGGAAGAAAAGCTATGATAAACCTAGACAGCATATTCAAAAGCAAAGACATCACTTTGCCAACAAAGGTCCACACAGTCAAAGCTATGATTTTTCCAGCAGTCATGTACGGATGTGAGAGTTGAATCATAAAGAAAGCTGAGTGCCAAACAATTGATGCTTTTTAACTGTAGTGTTGGAGAAGACTCTTGAGAAGCTATTGGACAGCAAGGCAATGAAACCAGTCAAACCTACAGGAAATCAACCCTGACTATTCATTGGAAGGACTGATGCAAAAGCTGAAGCTCCAATACTTTGGTCACCTGATGGGAAGATCCGACTCATTGGAAATGATCCGGATGCTGACAAAGATGGAGGGCATGAGGAGAAGGGGGCGACAGAGGATGAGATTGTTCGATGGCATCATCAACTCAATGGACGAGTCTGAGCAAACTCCGGAAGCCAGTGAAGGACAGGGAAGCCTGCTGTGCTGCAGTTCATGGGGTGACAAAGAGTCGGACACGACTTAGCGACTGAACAACAATTATTATATTGTTCTTCTCTTTAGTCTGCCTGTTCTTCTGTCTTTAAAATCTGCCTAGAGGTTAATATGAAGAAAAGAAAGCTTCAGATATGGACCTCAACCACTGGACAACTAAAGGACTGTGTTCACTGAAGTGTGTTTTGGCAAGATGGCATAACTTTATGTGGTGGGATGTATGGGGAACTGTTAGCCAGCTTTTATCTACCACCTCTGTGGACAATACTGTGAGCCCACACCTTTCCCTGCACGAGTCTGTAAGCCTTTCACACTCCTTATCTCAGGGATGGAGTCACACATCAGAAAGACATAGAAAACAACAGTGCCAATCCTTGTCATTTGAGTTGCAAAAGCCAAGACTGCATAGAACTGTATCATAGATGAGTTTTTGGAAAAGATGTGATGACCCATGCCAAGCTTCCTTTGACATTGCCCCTCAAGATAAAGTAAGGATCCTCAAGATGGAAGAGAAGTGATGAGTGGCTAAATGACAGTCTCTGAGAGTGAGTCAGCATTTTCCTTTCCCTCAGTCAGTCCTAGGAGGTGGATTTTCAGTATTGCCTCCCAGTAGGTCAATTAACAGGGTACCAAACAGGGCCCGCATTCATTTTCCTAGGGAAGACCAGATGGACCTAAGCACCCTCACTGTCTCCTCATCCCCTCACACTACAAGGGAAGACTATATCCCAAAAACTACTCTAAGCAATTTTTTATAGTGACTAATTAAAGACCAAACTATATGAGGTATTTGGGCTTACCAGGTAGTGTAAGTAGTAAAGAACCCACCTGCCAATGCAGGAGACATGAGAGATGTGGATTTAATCCCTGGGTCAGGAAGATTCCCTGGAGAAGGGAATGGCACCCCACTCCATTTTTCATGGCTAGAGAATTCCATGGACAGAGGAGCCTGATGGGCTACAGTCCATGGATTCACAAAGAGCCAGGCACAACTAAAGCAACTCGGCATGCACACATATAAGGGAGTTTTTAGCATCTCCATTTATTAGTGTTAAATATGAGATTCAAAAGGTTTGGAGTCTGGCCCAGTGTCACCCAGTTAATTAGTGACATAACCAGGCAGTCTGTGTCAGACTACACTGAACCACTTCTCAAAGACATGTAAAAGAGCAAAATTGTATTCCTGGCAAGACTGAGTTTGTGTCCTGTATTTCATATGCATTATGCTTATTTTGGAGGCATGCTTATTTTGGAGGGATCTTGTGAAAAGCAATCTCTGTCCTCCTTTTCTGTAGTTCTCTGTGCTCTGCATATGTTGCTGCTAAGGATGCTGCTTATTGTATTACAGGTCCTCCTTGGAAGACCATGGAACTAATTTCTCTCTATCCTTAGTGCTGGAAATAGCTGGGCTTCTCCTGAGCACTCTGTGTCTTGTAGAAAAATCCACAGTTCAGTCTTATTTCTCCGTCTTCATTGGCTGCTATATAGCTTGGAGTCACATGTTAAGCTTGCTGTTGGCAAGTCTGTAAAGTCATGGCCTGTGTTGTGTGCACTCACTGTCCTCTTCTAGCCTAACTTTCCCTTTGCTTTGCTTTCCACCTATTTTAATTTACTTTATCTGTCAGTAATGTACATATCTTAGTGAAACACCTTAAATCCTTTCTGAGAAAGGCAGGTTGTAAATACATGCAAATATTATTTTTCTTTGCTTTCAAACACATCACTCTTAGATCTTTCTTGGTCAGCAGAAGGACCCAATGATTGCTTTATAGCAGCAATGCCATTCCTTCATTGGCACATTTCATCCATAGAGGACAGAAAGGATAAGCAAGCTGTGAAGGGCACCGTATGCTTTCTATTCCCTCTTCTTCATTTTCAAATCCAAGGATTGTGGTGAAAAGAAACACTACCACATGAAGTGCAGTGCAGTGGATAAGGATATAGGCTCTGACATCAGAACTGATTCACATCTAAGTTTTTCTACCCACGGCCAAGTGACCTTGGGCAAGTTACTTAACTTTTCTGTGCCTCAGTTTCCTCATCTATAAAATAGGGCTAAAATAGTAACCCACATTCCTGTAGTTACTGTGAACATTAACGTAGGGGAACATTTTTTGCTTTTGAGAGGTGCTCAAGGCCAATGAAAGGGCATGAGAGGTAGAGAATTAGAAAGAGAATCTTCTGAACATTGCTAAGGTTATAGAATATTCTTAATGTAACTTAGGCTAGGCCACCAAAAAGCAATGTAAAAAATATAGAGATTGCATTTGCCATAAATCATATGAATCATATTTTTTACCCTTCAAAAGGCTAAATTATAAATTTTTATTTGAATTTTCAAATGTTCTTTTAAGCATTAAAATTCTGTTCAGCATGGATTAAGTTAGTAACCCCACTGAAACTGGGATTTAAAGACCATCAGAGAAGATCTTTTATATACTCTTTGGGAAAACTAACGTGAGAAATACATTTTCTCTTTCAAGAATTTTTTTCTCATACAAAGAGACATTCTCATAAAATACTTGTTAAACCTTTACTTGTCCAGTCTTAGAAGACGAGTGCATAAATATATTTGAGTGCATTAAGTCCCCTCAGAACATTTTTCAGAAACTACTGAGCTGATAAAAGATAGGATATGTGATAAAAACCCCTGCCTTCAAGGAGATTACAACCTGATAATGTACATGGACATGGAACTGAATATTGCATGCTAAAACATGCAAACGCACACACACATACAATTGCAGTACTATGAAATCAGTACCAACATAGGGAATCTGATAGAGTATCATGGGGAACACTGATCTGCTTATTGAGAACAAAAGAAGATAAAAAGGAAGGAAGGGAGAAAAGGAAGAGACTGAGAGAGAGTGGGCGAGGGTGAGAGAGAGAGGAGACACAACAGGGAAGACGGCATTGCAGGCATGATGTGTAACATAGGTCTTGAAAGATGAGAAGGCATTTGCTGGTGTTCGCATGTGGGATGGGAGCTGGGGGAATTCCAGGTCGGGAAATAGTATATGAAAGGGAACGGATGGCTTCTGGGGAGCGATGGGCAGGGCACCGCGTAGCAGCTGAGAAGGAGATGTGTTCTGACTACCTGCAGGCCGCAGAAAACCACCAAACATTTTTAGCGTTGGGATAAACATGATCGGATTTGCCTTCTAGAAAGGCAGAAGTGTAGAATGTGTCTTGAAGGACAGTGAGGGTGGGAAGTTATCAAAGGGGAAGGGGAGGTGAAGCCTCTGCATTCAGAGCTGTTTCTCACCTGTAGCTTCAGCCTGACAAGCCGCCTGTAGTTCTAGCTTCTTCCACGTGATTCTGCTCCTGTGTTTTTCCCTCTCGCTCAGGGAAGGTCATGATTTCTTGCTGTTGTTGATATCTAGATTGCATCATGTCCCCTCTCATCACCTCTATGCTCAATTCCTTAGGATAAGTTTCCTCTTAAGTACTCGGAGTTGTTTCTGTTTCCTAGTTAGATCCTGACTGACACACCACAGCACTAATCTAGGGGGGAGGTGACGAGGGCCCTAACAAAAGAAGAGACAGTGCACATCAGAGGAGAGAGCTGGGTTAGAAAATGGATTTGCTGAATTTGGTGATGGGTATGTGAGTGAGCTGGGATGGGAAGAATCACAGCTGTTCTGATCTTTCCAGTGGGCCTCCTTAACAGAATTGATGGTTTGTTTTTTTTTTTAAAAAAAAAAAACAGGTAATATGGGACTAATAGCTTTCCCAGTGGCTCAGTGGTGAAGAATCCACCTGCCAATGCAGGAGACCCAGGCAAAACCACAGCTTTGATGATACACATCCAATTTACCTGATTCAAGGACACCCCAGGTTCCCATGCAATACTGTTCTTCACAGCATCGGACTTTACTTTCACCACCAGATACAACCACAACTGGCATTGTTTCCACTCTGGCTCATCCTCTTCATTCTTTCTTTGGCTATTTCTCTCTCTTTTCCAGTAGTATATTAGACACCTACCAGTCTGGGGGTTCATCTTTCAGAGTCATACCTGTTTTGCCTTTTCATACTTACTGTTCATGGGGTTCTCAAGGCAAGGATACTGAAGTGGTCTGCCATTCCTTTCTCCAGTGGAGAGCTTCCCTGGTAGCTCAGCTGGTAAAGAACCTGCCTGCAATGCAGGAGACTCCGGTTCGATTCCTGGGTGGGGAAGACATGCTGGAGAAGGGAACGGCTACCCACTCCAGTGGTCTTGGGTTCCCCTGGTGGCTCAGCTGGTAAAGAATTTGCCTGCAACACGGGAGAGCTGGGTTTGATCCCTGGGTTGGGAAGATCCCCTGGAGAAGGGAATGGATAACCACTCCAGTATTCTGACCTGGAGAATTCCATGGACTGTATAGTTCATGGGGTCACAAAGAGTCGACACGACTGAGTGACTTTCACTTTCACCATCTCCAGGGGAGCATGTTTTGTCAGGCCCTGACGAGCAGGGACATGCCCTTCAGCTGCTTAACATAGCTAGATGACATGGCTGGTGCTCTGGTTATCCCACTGCTGGTGGGATAATAAAATAATTACACCATTTCTAAAATTAGATAATGTATTGGTACTAGTACATAGCTTTTTCAAAATTCTGAATTGAATACCGGGCACAACTGGCACTGCTGATCCAACAGGAGTGCCAAACAATCTATCGCAATTTTCAACTGAAGCTCCCTTTTAAACTGTGAACAAGGCAAAAATAGCATGCATTTATATGAGTAAAATTCAATTTTCATACAATCATCACCACTAAGACTCAGAGCTAGTAGGTAACTATTTTGTGTCACATATTGTATACTGATAACCTCACAACAAAGAACTATGTAATTATCTAGAAGGGTCCTCAAAGATCCAGCTCTTTAGTATCTTTATATTTGATATGAGAAAACCATGACTAAGGGAGATCACATTTCATTAAATATATTGAAATATAAGAACAAAAAATACCGTATCGAGTCATATGCATCTGTCATTACACCTAGACCTCCTAGAATTCTGCTGCTTGACAGTCATGATTATCCATTTCATCCTGTAATTCTATATGGTTTTTATGACTTTATTTAAAAAAGATTGTAAAGTAATCTACAAGCACCTCATGAATTGTAAACTCATCATGGATAAGAATATATGCCTGTTTCTAGCCTAATTCCTAAAGTGTCTAGTAAAATACCTCACAGAAAGTTTACATGAAGGAGCCACATAATGGTGATGATTCAGAGCATTAAAATATTAACCATTATCTGACCTAATTTCCCTTCCTATTTTCCCCATTTCTTAGAATCCTGACTGTTATTTAAGACTCAGTTCAAGCCCAGACTCAGTTAATGATGTCTCTCCTGACTACATCAGCTTACCCTCATTCCTTTATTTCCTAGCTACCTATTTGTTTTCCATCAAATACCCATCCATGGAAGTACCAATTTCTCCTAATTATTTAAATGTTTTAGCATAATGTCCACACCATCTTTCAGATTCCCTCAAATCATTTATCATATTCTACCTTTTATGTTCATCATCATCAAAGCACATCAAAGATGAGGTATAAATAATGCTCAGCAATGCATCCTTTTTACACTCTCCAAAGTACCATTATTACTACACTTTCTCTGATTTTAAGGAAACCATCCATTTCCAGAACTCTCAGTTTTGTCAAATAAGTTATGTCCAACTTTTATCTAAACTTCTTGGGTGAAGTCCTGTATGTTCTCAGATACTATTGTTCCAGTGTAAAATTACAGATATTTTGAGTCATCCTCCCAATTCGGAAGCTATCCTTTTATTGCACTGTTGAACAAATTTTATCTGAAATGGCCTTCATTCCCATTTCATATTTTAAACTATAGTAAACATACATGCAAATAGTATAATATTACTGTTGTAAAGGTAAAAATAACATTCTACTTTGCTTTAAATACTCATCCTGATGAAAGAAAACTTGAGAATAAGAAAATAATATTGACAAAGGTGTTTAGTAAGAAACAGTTCTTTATATTAATACTTTCCAATAATCTATATTGAAAATAAAAACATTTCATTAGACATTTAGAACCAACTGTGCTTTGCAACCTTAATATAAACATTTTTCACACTATCTAATGGTTATCTGATAATTTTTTAAAAATTTAAGTACTCTCTAGTATTCATAATATGTGTAGACACTTCATACAGGGAAATTATTCTATTGATCAGAGAAAAAGAATAAAAGAACAATATTAACTATTTAAAATATATTAAGAGATGCATCATCAAGCCTGTCCTTATTCAAAATGTAATCTTTTAAAAATTCTAAGAATTTCCAAATATGTTATCTTATAGAAGGTTAAGAGTAGCTGTTTCAGACAAATAAGTTTTAAATTTTGAATATATTCTTTGCAGTGTTTCGGTGGTAGTTTGTTGTTTCCTCAGATTTCTGTTTTCATTTTGGCAAACCCTTTCACAGAAAATCTTGCAAACAATACAGTGTTCAGAACTTCCCCTCATAGGTTATGTCTTGTTGATACTTTAGTATTTCAAAAATTGTCTATGGAAATACACCCTGAGACAGTAGTGTGGGCTGATCATACAAACTACAATTATGCATACATTTGGAGCTACACATTTTCTCTAACTTAAATCTCAAATTTTACTCCCTTCAAAGACTTTGAGAAAAACACTGGCATATACATAAAAAGCAAATGCAACATTTAAATTTCAACACACTCAAGAATCTTCAGGCTTTTAATACCGTCAGATGATCTTAGTCAAAGCCTATCTGTAACATACCTATTGTTGAACAAATGTGGGTTAACTGTGTTTACTGATGCACTGCAATGTGGGAACAGCAGGATGTCTCAGCAAGGGTGTGCTAGAAAACCTTTATAGGATCTGGACCTGCATTAGACAATTTAGGGGAAAGTTTAAAAAAAGCTGAACTTTGTTCTAGATTGGATGCCATCGGGAAGTAGGAGTCATTCCATGACTGGGTACCTTTAAATTCTTATCTAAAAGGTAGAAACAGAGTGGGATTAATGTTCAGATTGGTTTTACAAAAGCAGTAACTAGTTAATATTTGGTCATATTCTAGTCTTCAAAATGTCAATGTCTTTCTTTGCCTGTGCTCAATTAAGACCAGAGTGGTTGTCTTTTTGTCTAAGCCAACATGATCACAGAGGTCCTTACCCAGTGTTGATGGTCTAAAAATTGCTAGGTTCAACAGAACACTAAGGCCTACCTGTGCATGCCAGGCATGTTCTCTTATATAAGTGATTGCTTTTCTTTTTCTTGTTACAAAAAGAATAAAGTAGATAGGCTCACCATTTTAAGAAAATATTTAAAAACAGGAACTCAGCTTTATTTTACTTATGGTAGAGGCTATAAGCAGCTGGGTCTTGTATATTGTTAGCATTACTCTGTGTTAGAAACATAACAAATATTCAATAACTTTTTCAACCAAATAATATAAATAAATCATAATGGTTCAAATAAATAATAATGGTTATCAACTATAAAATATCTCTGCCAAAATCTGTAAGTAGAGTACCAAAGATTCAATCTGGTTGTAACAAAGCCAGTGAGCTGAGAATGGGAGTGGGTGGAGAATGTAAACTATTCCGTAACCACATTGTATCTGAATTCTTATATAACAGAGCACTTCGTAATGAATGTTAACTGAATGTGCAGGCACTGCTAGGACTTAGAAATACAATTATAATAAGATCAAGTCCCAGGTATCAGTGGGTATGATGCCCTATATAGTTTTGATGCCCTCTATAGTTTTATTTCCCCATCCTTCACATTACACTGTGAAATAAAAATTGTGTCATTGTATTAAATAGTCAGAAGAAAATTAATATTAGGCTACATGTCTTTATGGTCAATTTTGGTCCTTACTATACAGTCAATGTAAATTTTTAATTAAATTTTGGCTACTAATTGCTGGTTCAATGGAAATTTTTCAATATTTCCTTTAAAGTCTACAAGCATCACATACACACTCAAGTGTGTATGGACTTTCACTGCATTCTCAATAATGAAGAAGTGTGTTCTTTTTATGCTGAGAGTGGGAATTTCATTTATTTTATAATCTGATGTACATAGAGTAATATGTAGATACAAAATTAACTTTTATAAGCCATAGCAATTAAAGAAGAAATTGTTAAAAAAGAAATAAAACTCACTGTTTACACATGAGATGATGCTAAAGCTAAACCTAGAAAAAGACGCTACCAGGAAACTATTAGGGCTCATCAGAGAATTTTGATACAGGGGCTTGACACAAGATTAATATAATGAAATATGCTGCATTTCTATACACTAACAACAAAATATCAGAAAAACAAACTAATGAAATAATCTCATTTACCATTGCATCAAAAAGAACAAACTAGCTAGAAATAAACTGAAGGAGACACGGACCTATACTCCAACAACTGTAAGATGCTGAGGAAAGATACTGAAGATGACACAAACAGATGGAAAGATATACCGTGTTTTTGGACTGAAAGGATTGATATTTTTAAAATGACTGTCTACCCAAGGCAATCTACAGATTCAGCGCAATCCCTGTCCAATTGCCAATGACATTTTTTCACAGAACTAAAACAGAAAAAAATTAAATTTGTATAGAGACACAAAAGGCAATCTTGAGGAAGAAAAGAGTGGGAGGAACCACGCCCCCTGACTTCAGACAATACTACAAAGCTACAGGAAGCAAGACAGTGCGGTGCGGGCACAAAAAGAGACCTATGCACCAATGCAGCAGGATAGAAAGCCCTCGAATAAACCCAGGCATTGTTGGCCAATTAATCTGTGACAAAGGAGGCAAGAACATGCAATGGGGAAGAAAACAGTCTCTTCAGCAAGTGGTGTTGGGAAAGCCGGACAGCTACACGTAAAAGAATGGAATTAGAACATTCTCTAACACCACACTTAAAAATAAACTCAAAATGGATTAAACACCTAAATGTACGACTGGATACTATAAAACACCTAGGTGAAACCATAGACAGAACACTCTTGGACATACATTGCAGCAATAATTTTTGGATCTGCCACCTAGAGTAATGGAAATAAAAACAAAATAAACAAATGGGACCCAATTAAAATTAAGAGATTCTGCACAACAAAAGCTGTAGAAAATATTTGCAAGTGGTACACTGGACAAGGGGTTAATATCCAAAATATACAAATAGCTTAAAATAAAATAAATAAACAATAATATAAAATAAACAAACAAGCCAATCATGAAATGGGCAGAAGACCTAAATAGATATATCTCCAAATAAAACATATAGATAGTTAACAGGCACGAGAAAAGATGTTCAATGTCACTAATTTTAGAGAAATGAAAATCAAAACTACAGTGTCCCATTAGACAGAATCACCATCATTTTTAAAGTCTGCAAGTAATAAATGCTGTAGATGATGTACAGGAAAGGAATTCTCCTATACCGTTGGTATGAAAATAAACTGGTGCAGCCACTATGAAGCACAGTATGGAGGTTCCTTCAAAAACTAAAAAGATTTACATATGATCCTATAATTATACTCCTGAGTATATATCCAGAAAAAATTCTTAATTTGAAAATATATATATGCACCCCAATGTTCACAGCAACACTATTCACAATAGGCAAGGTATGGGAGCAACCTAAATGTCTAACAAAAAATAAATAAATAAATAAATAAATAAATGTCTAACAGATGAATTGGCAAAGAAGAATTGGTATATACACACACACACACACACACACGTGTACACACATACACACATACACACACGTACACACACGCATATACGTACACACACACACACACACACACACATATACACAGGCATACACAATGGACTATTACTCAACCATAGAAAGAATGAAATAATGCCATATACAGCAACATAGATAGACCTAAAGATTATAGTACGGAGTGAAATAAGTCACACAGAGAAAGACAAATATCATATGATATCACTTATATGTGGAATTTAAAAAATTGATACAAATGAAATTACTTACAAAACAGAAACAGACTCACAAACATAGAAAACACACAACAGGGACTGCCAGGGATGGAGGGATTGGAGAGAGAAATTAGGAGTTTGGCATTAACACACTACTATGTATAAAAAAAGGAAAACAACATGGACCTGCTCTAGAGCCTGAGGAATCATGGTCAATGCCTTGTAATAGCCTATGATGAAAAAGAACAGACATGTAGATCGCTATTATATTAGATAGTTATTATACACATGTGACTGAAAATTACCTGAATCGCTCTGCTGCACGCCTGGAATTTACAGCATTGTAAAATGAATGTGCTCCCATTTTTTTAATGGTTAAAAAATTAAGTTTTTTAAATCAAACTGGAATAAGAAGAAGCGATTAAAGTGCACCTCTAAATAAAAACGACCCAAATATGGTAATTGACAAGTTATAAAAAAAAATCAGCACAAACAAAATTGTTTTAAATTTTAACTATTTACATTTGATCTAAAAAACATAAAGTAGTTCAGATGACTAGTTTCACAGGGAAACAGTATACTTGACCTAATATATCCTAGATAGTGGTGTCTTTCTTCCTTCCTCTATCTATCTGGATATGATGCAATTAAACCTCTTAAGCAAAATATCTCAAAATTCCTACATTTTAAATCAATTGGAATAGTACCATATGTCACAAATATCTTTTTTTCCCTTTATTTCATCATAAATATTTACAAAAACTTCTATAATGAGCTACCATTATCCCCAAACTTAGAAAAACCAATATTAAATAAAACCTCACCAGTGTTTTTCTCGATAATGATGATGCTCTTATAGTGTTATTTTTAAAATGCATATACTCATATAACCCGGTTTTGTCTGTTACTTTACTCACTTACAAAGTAAATATTTACTGAGTGTCTTACAACTATTTGTAAGAAATCACTGGAAACAGTAATTAAAACAAAACAAAACACATTGCCTCCTCCTAAAGAGTTTGCAAGAGGAGGGAAGATTTGGACATGTACACAAACACTAAAATACAGCAGTAAATAGTAGTTATCATTAGAGATAAGGGCAAAATCTTCTGGAAGTTCAGACTAGATAGAGATGGCTCCAGGCTGGAAATATCACACCAGGGCAGTTCTCACCATAAAAGGACAGATCTTAAGGACGCATGAACTTTTAGGCTTACAGATAGACATCTGCTTTTGTTCTTGGGGACCCATGCCTCCCTAATTCTCAGTTCACCCAGTTCTTCTTCTCATTCATTACTCTTTTAGTTGACCTAGATTTGTGCAGTTTAACTTTCAACTCTAAATGCAAGATGCTCCCACCTAATATCCCAGACTGAGAAATACTTTAAATAAAAATGTATTATATTGACATATAATATGCACTGTGGTAATAATTTTGAATCCTGGTTTTCTTTTTTTATACCCACCTAGCAGTTATCTTTCCCTAGTTTACTACATTTGCAAATGTTGTAAACACACCTTTTATGCACTAGTCCAAGAGTAACAAAGATACAGTAAATACTCTTCAAGGTTTTCAAACCATGGGTTTAAGACACTGGGGGCTGGGGTGAGGGGGTGTAGTGGGCATGCACAGTGTAAAATGTATCTAAGAATTTATGTGAAAGTTATCTAGATACAGATTCATCCATTCACTCATTTTTCTATTCAACAGATGTCTCTGGCGTACCTATTATGTATCAGGTACTATTTTTAGGACTCTTTTAGGACTGACAAAGTCCTTCTTTCCTTGAGATTATATTCTAGCAAGAGGTGAAATTGAGAAGAGTCAAAAACCAAGCAACAAATGAATAAATATAAACAAAAAATGAAATCATAGTGATAAACAATAGTTATAGGTGGGCAAATGTGGTAGGGTGTCTATTGATTTGGGAAGTCAGGGAAGCCCTCTTTGAAGGGGGTGACATTTCAGATGGGATCTTAATGAGAGGAAGGAACAACCATACAGTGATCCGAGGGAAGAATGTTCAAGGCACAGAGAATAGCCCTACCACGAGAATGAATGTGGCATGTTGGAGAAACAGCAGTACTGCTGAAGTAGAAATGAGAATACAGTGGCTCAAGAAGAGAATAGGCAGGTAGAGCAGGCAATCCCAGGGACAAGAATGCAGAATTAATTCTAAGTACAATAAGAAACAACTGGCAAATTTTAAGCAGATAAATGATATCATATGAATTACATTTTAAAAGATTTCTCTGGCGATTGTACACAGAATGAATTTTAAGGAACTAAAAATGAAATACGGAGAGGTCCTATTAGGTAGCAATAATCCATGCAAGAAAGGATGATGACGTGGACTAAGGTGGAGAGAAATGGATGCACTCAGAAAATATTTTAGGGGCAGTGTTGACAGAACTTATTATGGGTCGAATATGAAAGAATGTGAAAATGGGAACAATGAATGCTAAATAATAAATGAGAACCCTTCATATACAAACGGTATTTAAAGCTATAGGACTAAAAGGTCATCACCTGGAAAGAAAACATAGCCTTAAAAAGAAGATGGTACAATGGAGAGGCTTTGCAAAGTCCAATACTTAGATACTGAACAGAAGAGAAATCAATCAAGGAAAGTGAAAAGGAGAAGCCAAATCACATTAGGTTCTTAGGGAAGTATGATGTCACCAAAGTCAAGAGAAAATACAGTGCTTCAAGATGGAGGCAGCAGCCCATGTTGTTGAATAATGCTAAGAGTTAAGAGAAGACGTGAAGATTGGATTGGAGTCCATTAAACTCATTGGTATAATCTGAACAGAAGGGAGCCGAATGCTGAGGAAATGGATCCTAACTGGGATGGAGTGAAGTGGCAAAAAGGAGATGCAAGAATGGAAATAAAATTACAGACAACAAATTCAAGACTTTTGCTGTGAATAGGGTACAGAGCGGAGAAGCAATGGCAACCCGTTCCAGTACTCTTGCCTGGAAAATCCCATGGACAGGGGAGCCTGGTAGGCTGCAGTCTGTGGGGTCGCGAAGAGTCAGACACGACTGAGCGACTTCACTTTCAGTTTTCACTTTCCTGCATTGGAGAAGGAAATGGCAACCCACTCCAGTGTTCCTTCCTGGAGAATCCCAGGGATGGCGGAGTCTGGTGAGCTTCCGTCTATGGGGTGGCACAGAGTCAGACACAACTGAAGTGACTTAGCAGCAGCAGCAGCAGGGTACAGAGAATCGGAGTGGTATTTGGAGTCAAGGAAGGATTTTGTGATAGATGATGATGATACTTATTTTTATTCATACTGGAATTACTTTTTATCTACAGAAAACTGCTGCACAGAAAAGAACAGAAAAACTACAGGATCAAAGTCTTGGACAAGATGGAGTAGACTCCAGAACGGGATAGAATGGCTGACCTCAAATGGTACCTGGGCCTGTGATTATGGGCCAGTTTTCATCAGGTTTGTACTTTTGTGCACATAAAAGAGATGTGTAAGCTATAATAAGGAATATTTAAACTTATAATATTTAATCAGCATATCTGCTTAATTGGCAGTCTTATCTACCAATTTACAAACTTCAACCTTTACTATCAAACAAATCTGCTTGGCTATATTATAGGACACTGATTCTGCTATATATACCAGTGAGCAGAATCACTGGTTATTTCAAGGTCACATGGAGAAGGGTGATGCTTTCTGTGGCTTCTTCTTTGTCTCAGCACTGGAGAGACCAGAGGATGTACCTACAATAGCCCCCACTCCCTTTGGCCTCTTCCTTTTTCTATCTTTTCTTTTCCTGATGAAACCCTTGCCTGCAGGTAGGAGGCTCCAGGCTACTCTTTGCTCCCCTTCACTCTTCTCTTCTCTTGCCAACACTCACCTTATAGAACTTATATGAGGAATCTAAAAAGAGAGAATAAAGGGTACAGACTGGTTTCAAATTGAGAAAGGAGTATGTCAAGCCTGTATATTGTCACCTTGTTTATTTAACTTATATGCAGAGTACATCATGAGAAATGCTGGGATGGATGAAGCTGGAATCAAGATTGCAGGCAGAAATACCAATAACCTTAGATATGCAGATAACACCACCCTTATGGCAGAAAGCAAAGAGGAACTAGAGAGACTCTTGATGAAAGTGAAAGAGGAGAGTGAAAAAGCTGGCTTAAAACTCAACATTCAGAAAACAAAGATCATGGCATCCAGTCCCATCACTTCATGGCAAATAAATGAAGAAACAAAGGAAACAGCAACAGATTTAATTTTCTTGGGCTCCAAAATCATTGCAGATATTGAAATTAAAATTTCAGACTACAGTCATGAAATTAAAAGACACTTGCTCCTTGGAAGCAAAGCTATGACCAACCTAGACAACATATTAAAAAGCAGAGACACTACTTTACCAACAAAGGTCCATCTAGCCAAAGCTATGGTTTTTCCAGTAGTCATGTATGGATGTGAGAGTGAGACCATAAAGAAAGCTGTGCACTGAAGAATTGATGCTTTTGAACTGGGGTGTTGGAGAAGACTCTTGAGAGTCCCTTGGACTGCAAGGAGATCCAACCAGTCCATCCTAAAGGAGATCAGTCCTGAATATTAACTGGAAGGACTGATGCTGAAGCTGAAACTCCAATACTTCGGCCCCCTGATGCAAAGAGCGGACGCATTCAAAAAGACCCTGATGCTGGGAAAGATCGAAGGCAGGAGGAGAAGGGGACGACAGAGGATGAGATGGTTGGATGGCATCACCGATTCAATGGATATGAGTTTGAGCAAGCTCTGGGAGTTGGTGATGGACAGGACGACCTGGCGTGCTGCAGTCCATGGGGTCACAAAGAGTCAGACACAACTGAGTGACTGAATTGAACTAAACAGATGAACTTATCTACAAAACAGAAAGTTACAGATGTAGAAAACAAGCTTATGCTAACTGAGGATGAGGCGGCAGGGAGGATAAATTGGAAGATTGGGTTTGACATATACATACTATATATAAATATATATATATATATAATATGCATAAATTCATATAAATAATCTATATAAATGAATAAATATATAAAATCTATATACATAACATACATATACATATATATATTAAAGTTAACTAATAAGGACTACTGTATAACACAAGGAGCTCTACTCAATACTCTAATGGTCCATATAGGAAAAGAATCTGAAAAAAAGTGGATATATGTGTATATATATAAATATATATATAATTGATTCACTCTGCTATACACCTAGAACTAATACAACATTGTATATCAAAATGGGTCACATTTTCCTATCCAGGTTGCCATGGAATGAATGGAGAAAAATCCAGGTATTTTAGATCCTTTGGACAAATAGTTAATAATGATGATAAAATATTGTGGCATCTCAAAACTGATTGCTGGGAAAAAAAAACCTCATTGCTACAAAATAATAACAAAAATATCATGGGACATTTTATCTGAACACTTAATCAAAGTCAAGTTACACCACACACACCAGGAACAAAATCACAAAAGATTATAGCCTGGGTTCTGGCAAAAAGTCTCTGGATAGTAGTTGAGGAACAGAATCCTCATTCTATGTAAGAAAGTGAGAAATTCTAAAGTAAATAAGATGGTGACTATTCCCATAAACTTGAATTGCTCTATTGGAAGGATTGATGCTAAAGCTGAAACTAATACTTTGGCCACCTGATGCGAAGAACTAACTCATTGGAAAAGACCCTGATGCTGGGAAGGATTGAAGGTGGGAGGAGAAGGGGACAACAGAGGATGAGATGGTTGGATGGCATCACCAACACGATGGACATGAGTTTGAGTAGGCTCCAGAAGTTGGTGATGGACAGGGAAGCCTGCCATGCTGTAGTGCACAGGGTCACAAAGAGTCTGACTGAGTGACTGAACTGAACTGATAAGAAATAACATTGGCAATCCAGGATGTGATTCTGGACTCTAATTCAATCATTAGCTAGTTACCACTCTGAGAGGTTTCCCATTTCATGCCAGTGCTTCGTGGACTGTATTCCTGTGTCTATCCACCTGACTAAACCTATTAAGTCTCCCCACGACATCATCATCTTACTCTTTCATTAAAAAAAATCCTAGTTTAAAACTCATACTTAAGTAACTTGATAAAATGTCCCTGAGGCTGCTTAATAAAACTATTGATATGTATCTTAATTCATAAAAACTTTATTTAGCAAGAAGTGTTTTCATGAATAATTTTATAAATAAATCACATTATACCATTTTCTCTATGAGAAAGTCTCACTAAGACTAGATCATTGTGTGTGTGGATTTCTTGAGAGTTGGGGCCATGTCATATTCTGATCTGATTTCCTCTAGGCTCTGCACAAACACAACTATTTGTTATTTAATTGCAAGAGATTACATGTATCATATGAACTGAAAGCCCCAACAAAATTGACACCCCATATTTAAGAGTTTCATTTATACTAAAGTTTGCCAACCCAGCATCTGAACAAACTTCAGTTTTTTTGGTGTTTTTTTTTTTTTTTAAGCACAATCTCTAGTTCATTCCTTCTTTTATCCTGACTCTTTCTGCCCTTCCAGCCCAGGTGCTGGCTATTGAAGTGATTAGATCAAAGACGACCTTTTTGTGTGAAGACAGGGGTAAAGAAAATGCTTAAAAGTCTCTGCCTTTTGTATGTCATCAGTTAAGAGCTTTCCTTTCCCATCTGATAAAGGGACAATGTTCTCCTGTATCATTTTCATAGGTTTACTGTATTTAAAAGAAAAAACATATATAGCTCTCATTTTTCTTTGTTCTTTATCTCATTTGTTTTGTTTTCTTGTAGTTGTTGCTTTTCTCTGACTGGAACACATAGACACTAACTTCTAGGATTTTTTTTGGGGGGGGGGGTCAAATAACCAACCTTCTGTTTTTGTAACATTCTTTATTTGTATTCTTAAAGCACTATATTCATCCACATGAGACTTGTTTTTCTCTGCCTTACTAGTATGTAATAATAATTATGGGGCCACTGCCCTGTGAAATCCAGACTACTCTTTGTCGATCCCTTTAAGAGATGTTTTGAGATCGAAGGGAAAAAAAGTCTTGGTCTTAAAATGGAGGTTTAGGAATACAGAGAATTGAAAATAAAATTGAAGTAAAGTAATAATAAATGGACTTAGACTTCAACGTCAGCAAAAAAAAAAAATCAAAATAATTTCTAAGGGTTCTTGTTGAGAAAGAATCTTATGAAAATATAAATGAATATTTATATGAATGAATGATTGACTTGAGGAAGTAAAAATGGAACTATAGATTCTTTTGACTCTTTGACGATCTTTTGCTTTCATCTTGAGCAAATTAGAAAAAGACCCACACAGAGCATATAGTGCAAAAAGACCAAGACAGTTTGCCAACAAGGGGTGGACTGGCTAACAGGAACAGTGATGGACTTCCTTCTTCCCAAAGGTTTAAAGATAAGGAATGCAAGCTCTAAAACCACATTGGTCAGAGCACACAGTGGCCTTGTGTACATGAAGTGGCAGGTGATCTATGGATTTTGAATATTATTCATACCTAGAATATTTTTCTCCTGTTTTCTCTATATTGTCTTCTTCATTTATACAATATTTTAAATTACACTCTATTCTGATCATCATCAACCTTTCGTTCCTTCCAATTACATCTTAATATGTCACATTCCTAATGGATAAAATTTAGAAGAGCTTTCTTCTCCTGCTTAAGTTCCCTTATTTCTGCATCACAGTATTATCTCTAACACAGCTAACCTCATGCAAAGAGCTGACTCATTGGGAAAGACCCTGATGCTGGGAGGGATTGGGGGCAGGAGGAGAAGGGGACAACAGAGGATGAGATGGCTGGATAGCATCACCGACTCAATGGACGTGAGTTTGAGTAAACTCCGGGAGTTGGTGATGGACAGGGAGGCCTGGTGTGCTGTGATTCATGGGGTCGCAAAGAGTCGGACACGACTGAGCGACTGAACTGAACTGAACATAGCTTAAGAATATGTTTGATAATTTACAAAGTTCGCTATACTTCAAGAAAACGTTTGAGAGCAGCTTTCTGTCACTATTAGGCATATATAAGTACAGATATATTTAAAATCAATCTTAGGACACTACAGTGAACATTCTATTCTAATGTCTGCATCACGGTTATTCTGACTTTTGGATCCTTTTGTATGTCACACCGTTAACTACCTAGAAAGCTCGGTACACAGTCACTACTCCTATAACTACTTCCACTACTACCGCCACCACTGCTATTATATTTATCTGTCAGAACTATCTATCTCTTTCTAATTTTTATGTGGTATATTTTATTTTATTTTTTTTTTAATTTTTTTATTAGTTGGAGGCTAATTACTTCACAACATTTCAGTGGGTTTTGTCATACATTGATATGAATCAGCCATAGATTTACACTATATTTATGTGGTATATTTTAAATTTTCAAAAGTTACAATGTTGACACAGTAAAACATGCATATACCTTTCACCTAGAATTATAAACTGCTATCGCTTTGCTACATTTACATTATGTGTCTTTCCAGGTAATAATAATATCACTGTTTTCATTTTACTGAAACAACTGAAAGTAAGTTGTAAGTATTATGGCCCTTTATTCTAAGCATTCAGTATGTACGATCTAAAAACAAAGATATCCTCATGCAGTGATAACTGTTGTCCTCCAGTAGCCCAGTCATGTCCGACTCTTTGCGACCCCATGGACTGCCGCCTGCTAGGCCTCCTTGTCCCTCATCATCTCCTGGAGTTTGCCCAAGTTCATGTTCATTGCATCTTTGATGCCATCCAGCCAGCTCCTTCTCTGATGCCCTCTCTCCTTCTGCTCTCCGTCTTTCCCAGCATGAGAGACTTTCCCGATGAGTTGTCTGTTTGCATCAGATGACCAAAATACTGGAGCTTCAGCTTAAGCATCAGTCCTTCCGGTGAATATTCAGGGTGATTCTCCCTTAAGATTGGTTTGACCTCCTTGCTTTCCAAGGGACTTTCAGTGTCTTCTCCAGCA
This sequence comes from Cervus elaphus, assembly GCF_910594005.1. Lineage (NCBI taxonomy): Eukaryota > Metazoa > Chordata > Mammalia > Artiodactyla > Cervidae > Cervus > Cervus elaphus. The sequence continues at coordinate 60,855,134 of NC_057835.1, forward strand.
TTACAGTTCGAAGGCATCAATTCTTTGGCATTCTGCCTTCTTTATGGTACAGCTCTCCCAACTGTACATGACCACTGAGAAGACCATAGCCTTGACTCTATGGACCTTTGTCATCAGAGTAATATCTCTGCTCTTCAACACACTGTCTAGGTTCATCGCTTTCCTGCCAAGAAGCAACCATCATCTGATTTCACAGCTGCAGTCACCATCTGCTGTGATTCTGGAGCCCAAGAAGAGGAAATTTGTCACTACTTCCACCTTTTCCCCTTCTATTTGCCATACAGTAATGGGGCCAGATGCCATGATCTTAGTTCCTTTAATATTTAGTCTTAAGCTGGCTCTTTTACTCTCCTCCTTCATCCTCACCAAGAGGCTCTTTAGTTCCTCTTCACTTTCTGCCATTAGAGTGGTATCATCCACATATCTGAGGTCATTGATGTTTCTCACACCTATCTCGATTCCAGCTTGCAATTCATTCAGTCTGGCATTTCTCATGATGTGCTTAGCGTACAGGTTAAAATATAAGTGGTAGTTCAGTTCAGTTCAGTTCAGTCACTCAGTCGTGCCCGACTCTTTGCGACCCCATGAACCACAGCGCGCCAGGCCTCCCTGTCCATCACCAACTCCCGGAGTTACTCAAACTCATGTCCATTGAGTCGGTGATGCCATCCAGCCATCTCATCCTCTGTCGTCCCCTTCTCCTCCTGCCCCCAATCCCTCCCAGCATCAGGGTCTTTTCCAATGAGTCATAGTACATTTCACTAATTAAGGATAATTAATGTTGATAGACACAATATGTAATGTACAGTCCAGTATCATTTTCTATTCTTACATAAGACATTATCACAGCACAGGTAAATAATCTATAGGTTAATACCTCTAGCCAGAACCCAATAATTTAACACTCCTGCTTATTTACAAATTTCCTAATTTGAATTTGTGTAACCATCTGAGGGGTCTAAATCTTGGTTTGTTTCCCCCTTCATGACCTTGGATTATGACCTTCCTAAAATCCCTTTCAGTTCTTGGGTGTGAGCTGTATAATTATCTCCATCCTTCATTACTTCCAGAAAAGCACATTACAAGCCAGGAAAACTAAGTATGCACATCTGTATCATTCAGCCATCTATAGATGTCCACTATCAGACTGCACCAATCCTTAAAAAATTGAGCACTTTGGGACTTACATGATAGAGAGAATACTGCTTGATTTCCTATCTCCTTTTCCTTGTTCTAAGTCTTATTTGACTAGCTCCATATTGTTAGCAAAATTATCATGTGTGGACATGGACTCACACACACACATACAAGCATACACACAGAAAAGAAATAGTATTAAATAGAGGTGTAATGTTTCTGGAATTTCAGAAATCTCTACTTAATATCTTGAATTCCCACAGTTCATGACTTACAAATGTTTAATTAACATCACAGTGTCAGTAATACTGAACATATTAAAGGCCCACAAGTACAGAGTTAGGACATTCTCAAGAATCCATCGTAAAGATCTATCAAGACAATTACTATTGTGTGTACACATAATGCAATACATGTAATGAAGAGCCTTAGCTCTGGTGTTAGACAACTTGGGCTCAAATCTGAGTTCAGTAAGACCACCAGCTATGTGACATTGAGTAAATAACTTTACCTTTCTCTGCCTTAGTTTTCTCATCTATAAACTAGGGATCATACTCTATGGGTTAAAACAACTCACATAAAAACTCTGCAACATGCCTGGCACAAAGCAAATCTTCAAAAAGTGTTACGATCAAGAGTGAATATGGTGGACTCGCTCTTGGCTTAGTTTTATTAATTTCACCAACTACTGCCTGCTGAAGACCTTCCTGCTGAAATAGCTCCTTTGTTTTTTTTTTTTTTTTATATTTCCACAGAGCTATGTTGTATTTGTTTTATATAACACAAATCATTAAGATGGAGTCCTTGTACTTTAGATGTAATACCTAAAAAATCATGCACAAGGGTCATGTAGCCCAACCTCCCACTCAGTGTTTTTCCCTTTATAATATCTTTGAAGGATGATTAAACACTGCTTAAACTCTTCCAAGACAGAAATTCATCAAGTCACAATTTGGAAGCAAAAAGAATTATTAGACAATCCATCCATATTCTTAACTGGAATTTACCTCTCTATAAAAATGTTTATCCACCAGAAAGAACTAGTATTTCATTCATTAAGTACTTATGTGTCATCAAATTTACATGCACTTTCCCTAGTTATCCTCTTAAGCTGTTGTTTAACATCCATAAACAAGTTCTTTAACTACCCCCATTATGCTGTGCTAGTTTTGCACTTGATTTACTTTGCACTGTCATTTCAGTGAGTTGTTTTTCAGTAGTTTCGCACTGCTTCATCTGAAAGATGGACCAAGACTTTGAATCATTATCTAGATTTCCTTTCACAGCTACCACAGAATTTAACATATTACTCTAAATTATTTCTCCAAAATTTTCAACATAATTGAATAAAACTCCCAAAGCAAACATTCACTATTACAATCATAAATGCACATACACATGCTATCATAAATGCATAGTTATTATTTTAATGTCTACTCATGCCTTTCAATGAAACTTTCTAGCATAATCCTGTCACATCACTCTCACTCTCCCCTTAGCCACATACTGAGGTTGTTTAGACAAACTATATAGTACAAGTCTTTTCCAGAAAAAAAAAAAAAAATTATTGGCCTATTAGATAGAAATGTTACAAATTGTCTATCCAAAGCATAAATCATAAACTTGACCCCTTTTTAAGCTTTCTATTAGGACTGAAATAATTGATACTGACAGAACAAAGAAAAGATTCTCACAACCATAAAAATCACTTTGCTGCTACCAATATAACTGAATCCTACCTCTAATGGATTATGTGGCCAGGCCAGCCTCATAATAACATCTAGTAACTAACGCTGCCCATACGCTGGTGTTCAATGGCCAAAGACCCCATTTAATTAAGAAGATGGATTTATATGTGCTAATAATTCAGGTTAAAGCTCTGAAACCATAATATTACTCAAGCTAAAGAAAAAAAATCTTTTTTATTTAATAGGCCACCACTTCTTTTCTTGCTGAGTAGAATCTCCCATTTCTGAAAGATACCTGATCAAAAGTATTCTTAGAATATCAGTTATGTTTTAAGTATATGAAAGCATAATATTATTTAGCACATGTTTATATAATTCATGTCAGGATAATTGTCTTCAATTTTAAAACAGATTCTCTTTACAAAGAGGGATTATTAATCTTGTGAAAACCTGATGTTGAGATAAATCTACTTATCAGACACAGACATGGAAAAACATAGCCAGTTTAACTTAGGAGCAAAGTTATCTAGAAATAACTTAATGGGCCCCACCATGTGTGGTTTTTATATATTTCATTATTTGCTCTAGTCATAAATCATGACATGTATACCCCTGGCTAAAACATCTTCTGGGAATAAAGCTCCTTCATTACAAAGTTAATGTTGAAAAGCACTTTGTAAATCAAATGAAACAGAAACACTGAGACTCAGACATGAACTTCAAAAAGTTCCTAGGTCAAAGCTACACATTGCCTCAGGCTGAACAAAGATAACAGAAGTGACCAGCCCTAGACCATGCTGAGATGTCTTTTTGTCAGGCAGCTATTATACACCAGGCACTTTCCTAGTGAGCCAGACACTCATGTCCAGTTTCCTTTCACTGTGGTGATCACTCTTCACTTTGAGGGCCCCTGGGGTCTCCAGCTCTCTTCATCTTTGCATAGCTATATCCTATCAGAGCATAAGAAGATCTGCCTTCAGTTATGTACATCCTCTTGTCTGACCTACTAATGATACTTAAATTAGACATACTGAAATTGGATGTGGCATCTTCATCTGCTATGTGCATTCTAAGGTTTTCATCTGTCTTGATGGAATCAATATTTGGCCCATCCAGCTGAGGCTAAAGGAAGCCCACTGCCAGAATTGTGGGCAATGAGAGTTGCCTGCTGCCGACTCTTCCTCCAGAGTCCAGAGCTGCGAACCAAGCTTCCCCAGTGCACTTTGTCTTTTCCAGAAATGTTTCCTCCTTTCACCAGAGCTCAACTCAAGCCTAACCTCCACTTATTCTCATTTCAGCCAAACCTACTCTTCTCTTTACCACCTTGAAATTTACCCACAGTAGTTATAAAAACTAGAAAAAGAGAAAGAGGAGTTATGCATTCCACATGCCTCTAGATAGGGCAAAATACAGTTATTTTAATAATGGAAGTTGAGAGAAAGGAATTGGGAAGGAAAAAAGAGCTACCATATTCTTTACTGAGTATGCAGTTTCATAATGAAATAACTCTGGAATAAAACAAAGAAAAAAATAGTACTTTTCCCATTTGCTTTGTATAAATATCCAGTACTTAATAGTCAGCATGAATATTTCAGTTTAATTTTTCAATTCCCATAATGCCTACATTATTCTGATCAGGCTCAAAGTGATGAGTATATGACCACAAGGCCTTAGATTAATTTAGATATCATTAATAGTAAGTACTAGTAACCACAGCAACTACCTCTCATCTCCTTAAAAATTCTCCTTATATATGTCTATCTGACTTTCCTAATTTATAGAAATTTAATATAGAAATAGTCTCAGTATGATACATCTATGCAACTTATCTTCCATGTAGAGATTTAGTATCTCTTCATAATAATTCTTTAATAAAGAATTAATGGTGCTTATGAAAACTAACAAATGCTTACATTAAAAAAAAAAAAGTCTCTCCAATGAGTCTAGTAAGTATCTAGAAATCTTTAGTCCTAGATCTCTAACTGCCTAATAAGAAAACCATCCTCGATTAGGGATGGGAACTCTGAGAGGGAATTCAATATTGCAGAGCATGCCTAAGGATTGAATTTTATAACATGCCATAACCTCCATAATAAAAGGCAACTGAAATCAATTCAGTGTTTTCACAAGTCAGTATGTCATTCTGCAGAGTTACCATGATCATCTGTTTTGAGATATTCCAGTATCATTTACCCAACAAACAAAACACTTGGTTTTAAACCTGTGTTAGTCACTCAAGCATGTGCAACTCTTTGCAACCCCATGGACTATAGCCAGCCAAGCTCCCCTGTCCATGGGATTCTCCAGGCAAGAATAGTGGAGTGGGTTGCCATTACCTTCTCCGGGAATCTTCCCAACCTAGGAATTGAACTCGGGTCTCCTGCATTGTAGACAGATTATCATTTGAGCTACCAGGGAGGTGCCCAGGAGTAAGTTAACAAAACAACAAATTTCTAAAGATGCATACATGCATGCTCAGTCATCTCCAACTCTTTGCAACCCCATAAGCTGTAGCCCACCAGGCTCCTCTGGCCATGGAATTTTCCAGGCAAGAATACTGGAGGGGGTTGCCATGTCATACCTTCAGGGAATCTTTCTGAGCCAGGGAATGAACCCCACATGTCCTGCATCTTCTGCACTGGCAAGACGATTCTCTACCACTGAGCAACCTTGGGAAGCTCTTTATAAAGATGGGGCCCGTCTTATACCTAGGCTTTAACAGAGGCTGAAATGATCGTTGGTGTATTAGAACCACCAATAATTACAAAAAACAAAAACAAAAACAAAAAAAACCTCAGGATTCTGAACATCATGGAAAACTAAATGGAAGGAAGATTTAAATTAAGTTGTTCCCTCGAAAAGCACCTACATGTACAGATTCCCAGATGAAACTGAGGCATCTCCAACTTGCTCGACAGAGATGCCAAAAGCCACGCAGCAGAGTAAGGGGTTTGAGGCTGAGCTCATCAGTCTTTCTCCTCAGGAGGCCATGTTGAATGCACTAAAAAAGAAATCATTTTTCTCCTCCTTTAAGCCGTATGATTTGATTTGGAGACTTCCCCCACTACATTTTGTTAAATAAACAAAAAATATGAAACTAACTTATTGGTCTTACTGAATGAATATCTGAAAATGATTTTTATGGCAAAGAGAATCCTTCTTAATCCCAAATTACACTACCTATATTTGCTACCTCTACAAATTAGTTAATCACCAACTTTAAACTCTGAAATTAAATATCTGGTCATGGGATTTGCTCCATTTGTTATATGGGTGCTACTCTAAGAAAAGTTCATCATCTACTGGAAGGAGTTTTAACTGGTTCTAGTTTTAACATGTTCTAAGCAGTCTAAGTCTGGTCCTCAGATCTGAAACTCTGCTTCTTATATTGTCATTCCAAAATTCAAATGAGATTTTTTAATATTAGACTTGCAAATTGCAAGGTCAATGATCTCCTATTTATCTATCACTGAATCTAAAATTATTATATATTAGCCTTGTCCCATGAGTTCACCAAAGCTAACACTGAAAGTATTCCCAATGCCCTGATACCTAACAAACTGGAAGGGATAGGCCAGAGCCTTCCTCATACCAGTGCTCATAAAATAGGCTGGGCTCATCTGGAGGAATCTTAAAAATGTTTGGAAAACAGAGCAAGTTGAGATACGAGCGCCCAGGCCAGAAAAGTTTAATGGCGACAGTGAAAAGAAGGAAGAGTGAACCAAAGAATAAAAAGGGAAAAACTAAACAGGAGTATAGTAGGACAGCAACCATCAGAGACCTAGAAGTTCAAAGAGCATGGATGTGAAACATCAGAAATTCAGAGTTAAAAGCCAGTTTCTAAGGATATACTGTACATTAAGTGGATTGCCCAGCTGGAGATAGTTGCTGTTTATGTGTCATGAAAGAATTTCTTCTTTATAATTTAGAGATCTGAAGATTTATAAGAGCTCTCCCATTTGCTTTGGCAAACAGAACACATCTTTGTCAACCCTGTAAATTCAAGTATTCATCTCTTTCATACTCTCACATCATGGACATACATGTAGTTTTATCAAAACAGACACAATCACTATATTACAATTATATGTATTACAATTATATATAAGTATGGAAGTTAAAATTTCAGGCAGTTTAGTCACAATGAAATAGGATTTCTCAATCTCTTTAACAGACTCTGACACATGAGTTAAATCTAAGATCTTTACTAATTTGTACTCAGGATGAGTACATATTAAAATTTACTCAAACCTCTCTTTTCCCTGAACTTTTCTTCCTGATGATGATTTAAATAAAAAGTTTCACAATTAATTTTCAGAATATAAATGTCTCACTCTTACTTGCCATGAATCATTTTTAATTGCCCTATTTCTTGACCTAGTGATTATTGCTTGTCTGAATTACATTAGTTTTCCCCACCCTCCAAAAACCAATCTAGATAATGTCATAACATTATAAAAATTTACAAGTATATGTTATAATATAAAATGAAAAGCTATTTTTAAAAAATACATTCAATTATTATTTTATGGATGCCTTTATCTAGCAGCCATCTATTCTATTCTCTAGTAAGAGAGCTTCAAATGAGTCTTAAATATGGGGAATATTGTTTCTATACTACTAATACCATAAAGATTGCCTTAGTAAAATGGAGCTCATACATATACAAAAGGAAAATACATTTTAAGTGTCCCCAACATTTGAAAAAACAATATACAAATAAAAATCCCCATCTACAGTCAGAATTCTGGATTGAAGCCAAAACCAGTATATAGAATTGGTGCTAACTATGCCTATCTTTTGCCCACTACACATCCTCCTTTTTTTTTTTTTTTTCCTGGAAAAAAAACTTGACTCAGTTTTTAAGAAAAATGCAACTGGACAAGACAAGCTGTATGCCACACACTGAGCAATACCTATTCACTGCTATTTAAATCAATTTAAAGAAAATTAGAGGTGGGAATAATTGACCTTAGACAATGTGTCTTCTTCCTTCCTACACACTCATGAGCACACAGCATACAGAGCATCTTAAGATTCCACATGTCCTGTTTTTACTAAAGCTATCTGTCTCTTCCATTCCTTGGTGTCTCAGAAGCAGGAACTAGATGTTACTGATTACCGCACCTTCCACAAAATGTTAGCACGTGGCCTCATGGTAGGAAGTCGCCTGTCATGGTAGAAACACAGTGGCTTTGGAAAGTAGACACTGCTCAGTTTGATTCTCAGACATGTTCCTAATTTCTCTGAGACTAATCTGAAGTGTCATTATAAAGACAATATGAGACAACATAAATTAAAGCATATAGCACAATACTCAGTACATTGTGAGTATGTACTGAGTATTAGTACATATTTATTGGGTGCATAAATATTCATTTACTTCATTCCTTCCTTCACTGAAACTAACAAGACAACTACTTACACAAATATTTTAAAACCAAATAATTTGGTAATGTTTCCACCTGAGAACCACTGTAATAAATGATCTTTTAAAGTGTACATTTGATGGTGTAGCCACATTGTTTTCTATATAGGTAGTAAGTCAAAGAGAAAAAAAATACTTAAGACACCATTAGTGTCATGAATGAAATAAAGACAGTATAGTTTAAAATTTCATCAAGAACCTAAAACCCTGAAAGACATACTAATAAATATTTTAGTAAACATGCAGTATTCAAGAAGCCTGATTTTCAAAGAACTATATAGGTGTGACTAGAGATACATCCTAGGAGCACTTCCATAAATCCCTTGATAAAGAAAATAAGCAAAGGGGAAAAAAAAATATTGGCCAAGAATACTTTCTCCTGTGATAGGTGTCTTAGCACCCTCCGAAGTTCTAAACAGAACAAACTGCCCTGGGACTTCCCTGTGGTCCTGTGGTTAAAATTCCATACTTTGAATTCAGGGAACATGGACTTGATCCCTGACCAAGGAGCTAAGATCCCACATACTGCACAGTTCAGCCAAAAAAGAAAAGAAAAGAAAGAAATGAATGCCTTGAGAACTATCATTAGCTAAGAAAACCAACAGTTAAACCAGAAAATAACAAAGTAAGTCAAAATTTTTTATTGTGACTCCTGATCTAGGGGTCTACCCTTCCTATTTCCAAACCAAGGAACTCTGCAGCAAAATTCTTAGAATCAAGCAATAAAATGTATCAAATTTAAACTAAATGCTAAAACTTTACAACATTAATGTTACAACATTTTAAACATTACAATGTTATGTTTTAAACATTATAATGTTACAAACAGGTCAGTTAAGACTGCTACTTCCATATTTGAGCACACTGCTATTTAGTCACTCACAGGGGAAGATCCTTTCGAAGAAAGAAACTGTGCTTTATTTATATAGTACAGCTTCTTCACCCTCCAAGAACCTAGCATTATTATCTAAATAGATATTCAGATAGCATCAATAAAATTAAAATAAATGAATATAATAAACAGAATGTAGCAAAAAAAAAAGTAAGCATGATAAAGTCTGAGTCCTTTAGAAGAAGAGAGGTGCTTGCTATCCTCACAGTATCTCAGTATCACTAATAGTAATAACCCTCTAGGGCATTATAACCTTTCGGTACTTATCAGACATAACACAAATTCAATACAATCAGTTAGATGTAAAATACAGACTTAGTAGCACCAATATCAGGATCAGTTAGCCCAGATCCAGTATAATTATTGTCACCACACAATATTATACAATTTAAGGAGATAAGAGAAAAAATTTTGGCAGAGTTAATTCTACCTCCACCTAAATAAATACCTAAAAGCTCATATCCAATATGATTTTACTTCTAAATGCTTTGCAAGTTATAATTGTGCCTCAGATCTACAGATATACCAAATCGACAATGCCAAAAATTATCTTTAAACCCTCTGTAGTATATTGTAGGATTTCTAAGAATATGATAAACACACACATTCATACATACAGAAGCTATTATGGTCAAGCTTGCAATTGACCATTTTATAATAATGTTCTACAAAACATTATTATAAAAGTTCCTTTTTCAAAAAGGATTTGTATATGTATAAAAGTTGATGTAATGGACATACTTTAAATTATATTAATTAATAACATTCACATAATATTGCTAGAATTTCAAGAAATGTTCAAGTTATTTTAAAAGACTTCTATTAAAACTAATATAGAACTCCATGTCACTTAACATCTAAATATGTAAAAACAATTAATTAATTTGTATGAATATTAACAACCTCAGTCCTTTAGGAGAATATCCTCCTGATCAAAGAATCTGAAGTTTAACTCATTCTGCAGATAGTTTCCTGTATGTTGAAAGCACACAGCCATGTGCCAAAATGAAACAAACCTAAGTGCCGAAACTGGGCCAGAATAAGGTCATTTTCAGTTGCTTTCATTCTCTACTAGGATGGAAGGACATGAAGATAAACAAAGCACACATTTGTTCTTAGAAAAAGACTGTGGTATTTCCACAGCTCATCATAGTGATCTAGCTCTTCTGCTACATTTTAATCAGTTTAGATGAATCAATTCAGAATACCCTTCAGAATACAGATGGAAATTGTGAAATGACCCATAATACAAAAAACCTTGATTCAAGTTGTCTGCATTTTATGATGATGAATGAAAGATGAAAAATCACTAGATATAGACTGTTCAATTGAAACATGGAGAATGGGTTTATCTGAAAATATCTAAGCTGACCTCTGGGGTTCCACAGACAAATAGCTCTTTCATTTAAGCAAGTGTAAGGTTCAACTGGGGTGCTCATTACCTCATAGATTCCTGGGTTCCATCCACAGAGATTCTGTGCTGGTTATCTGGGGTGGAGCCCACAAATTTTTTTGCTAACCATCTTCCGGGTAATGCTGATGTCTTTGGTCCATGGACCAACCACATTTTCAGAAACTGTCATGCACTGTCTTTGGTTGTAGGATTGGTCACTTCTACATTCTAGGACCCCATCACAATCCAACTCTGGTCACAGCTAAATCACAGAAAAGAACACTAGCAAAGGTTAAGAAACATGTATTAAAAATAATCTTGAAATCCTTTCCCAACATAGTCATTGAAACCAACCCCATAAATGCTGATTTTCTAGCTCGAGTTTTGTGACACATTAGGTTATCTCCAATTATCTCCAGGGGTGTTATAACAGTTTCACAAAATTAATTTTACTCCATGTTAATTGAACGAGATTCACATCTGGAAAATGAATGTAGAATTTGTTGGTTGAAATGAAAGTAAAGAACAGCTGAATCCATTAACTCTGCTCCTATAACCTAAAGCTCTTTGCTTAATTTTGTTAAATTCATTAAGGATTTTGCTTTTAACTTGGACCTTGTGCCTCATTCTAATACAGTGGCAAAATGCTATGGTCAAGCTGCAAACTATTTATGGAAGGGTAATTACAAATACGTAAAGACTCTGATGAGTCCAGTAAATGGCAGAGGCAGGCACCACCACCTCATGGTTAAGGAGATAGATGACTTACATGTCTTTCCTTCACTAACGTTCTAGGTCCACAATGAGGAATTGAGAACTAAAATGATAGTTCTTAAAAACTGATGCTTTATCACTATCTTTGGACTAGAGGTAATTATTTTTTTAAGGAATATTTTCTTTTCCAGAGTGGCAGAATATCTTTCTAGAAACAAACATAAAACCTAATTACCAAGACTTTGAAGAAAGAAAAAAGCTTGTTGAAAAATTATGAGAAAATATTATTCATATTTCCCCCAACACGTTTATATAGCTAGTTGTGGATTTAGCAAGAAGCAGGAATCTGAGCTGAATGTGTGTGTCGGGGGAGGGGGCAGAGAAAGCCCCACTGCCTCACTGAAGCAGAGGTTCCGTATGAGCTGGAGGACAGGAGAAATCATTTGAGAAGAAGAACGTGATACAAATTATGTGAAGTCCTAAAATCAAAGCAGAAGTTAGAGTTAATGAAGTAGGTAATAGGGAGCCATAGAAGATGGTAAGCAATCGTAACATGCTGAAAATCATTTTTGAAGATCAAGCTGGTAGACTTGAGTGAGAAGGATGAAGTGATAACAGAGAAACAGAGGCAAATTCAAGATCCATCCCTAGAAAATGCAGGCAAGAAATATAAACATCTCAGGTAAAGGAATGAACACTAAAAACATTACAGTATTCAAGTGAGTGTGTGTGTGTGTGTGTGTGTGTGTGTGTGTGTGTGTGTGTGTGGCGGGGGCCGGGGTGGAGGCAGGGGAGGAGGTCATAAGCCATAACAACTGCAAAAGAAAATAAATTTGGACAAGAAAAAAAAATCCATCATTTCTATCTTTTAAAGTAGGGAGTTATATGTTTTGTGTGTATATGTATATAAATGTATACATATTTATCTAGTTCTCTGATATGTCAGTTATATGTATAGTTTATACATATTTATTTCACATATTTATAGGCCTGAAAGGAGGTGGAAAGCAGCACAATTGCTTATTAGTTCTTAGATCACAGATCCTTTTGATCTTACAAAAAAGAAAAAGCAAGGATGAAAAGGAATCCACTAAAAGTGTACAAGGAATCCAACAAAGTTGTATCTAAATTTTGCTGCTGACCAGTCATTTAATAAATGCCTCATGAGGACCATTCATGTACCAGCCAATGCCTTAGATGCAAGGAACAAGACAAACACATCTAAGCGGCTAATGCCTCAGAGCACCACCAATATATAAGAATCTGCCCTCTTCCTCTAAAGCAGTTATAAACTTGAAAACCAAGCACCAAACGGAAATCACCGTTTTCCCTAGAACAATAATAACTGTTTCATCCTTGGCTAAAGAAAGTCTGAATTACAGGATGACAAAAAAAGGTAGAATTCTCCTGAAAGCGGAAAGTTTAAGCACTGTTTGTTCCAGCTCGTTTTCATGAAAACTTCCATGTAAGTTTACGTATAGCTTTTATAGTTCAAAAGATGTAACCAACCAGGTGTTGATTACGTAAAAGAAAAGAGAGAAGGAAGGAGACAGGACATGCTTAATCTTTTCCTGGTGTTATCCTTTCAATAAGAGAAGCACACATTTTTGCCAGTTCATTACAGAACCTAATGACATTTACATGTTCAAACACATACTCCATTTAAATGAATGCATTGTGATTATTATAATTAAGTTCCTACCTGAAATTTATGCTAAAATAAACTGCATTTCTTTATTTTATTTTGCAGTCTCCTATACTGCATCTGGTCCCATCACCTCATGGGAAATAGATGGGGAGACAATGGAAACAGTATCAGACTATTTTTTGGGGCTCCAAAATCACTGCAGATGGTGACTGCAGCCATGAAATTACTTACTCCTTGGAAGGAAAGTTATGACCAACCTAGATAGCATATTAAAAAACAGAGACATTACTTTGCCAACAAAAGTCCGTCTGGTCAAGGCTATGGTTTTTCCAGTGGTCATGTATGGATGTGAGAGTTGGACTGTGAAGAAAGCTGAGTGCCGAAAAATTGATGCTTTTGAACTATGGTGTTGGAGGAGACTCTTGAGAGTCCCTTGGAGTTCAAGGAGATCCAACCAGTTCATCCTAAAGGAGATCAGTCCTGGGTGTTCATTGGAAGGACTGATGCTGAAGCTGAAACTCCAGTACTTTGGCCACCTCATACAAAGAGTTGACTCATTGGAAAAGACCCTGATGCTGGGAGGGATTGGGGGCAGGAGGAGAAGGGGACAACAGAGGATGAGATGGCTGGATGGCATCACCAACTTGATGGGCATGAGTTTGAGTCAACTCCAGGAGTTGGTGATGGACAGGGGGGGTCTGGTGTGCTGCATTCATGGGGTTGCAAAGAGTTGGACATGACTGAGTGACTGAACTGAACTGAACTGAACTGATACTGTATTGGTCAGAATGCCTTTGGGCATATTTGTTACATGTATAAATCTAAATGGTAAAGCAAATAAATAAATGGACCTGTAAGCAAGCTCTCTTGCTATTTCTATATACTCTTCTTTCCAACAAAGAAAAATGAAATGGGAAAGTAAAAGCAATTAAAAATAGGTAACTTTAATAAGATCTTTAAATCTTAGGTACACAAGATCAGAAAATTAAAAATCAAGCTTGTTTGTCAGAAGTCATAGTGAGTGAAACTATTACTATAAAAACTTTAAGTACACTGATCTACAGGATCCCAACTTTTTTGAAGTTTCAGAAATCTAAATTCCAAAGAAACCAAAGTATTAGAAACATGAACAGACTGATTAAACTGCCAAAAAAAATAAAAAGAATAGGAAAACAAACACCCAAAGCTGGATTAATGAATTCTCAACTGAAGAATTTTTGGTGCAAAATTCCTTAACACTATATGATACAAAAAATAGTATGCTACAAGTCTAAAGCATGACAAATTCAACTATTCTCATCAGTTAAAAAGTTATATGTGTGTGTGTGTGTATGTGTGTGTGTGCACACGTGTGTGCGTGCACGTCTATTGACCAACAGTGATTTATAAAACCACAGGGCTTCCCTGTGGCTCAGCTGGTAAAGAATCTGCCTGCAATGTGGGAGACCTGGGTTCAGTCCCTGAGTGGGGAAGATCCACTGGAGAAGGGAAAGGCTGCCCATTCCAGTATTCTGGCCTGGAGAATTCCAAAGACTGTATAGTCCATGGGGTCACAAAGAATCGGACATGACTGAGCAACTTTCATGTCACTGACCAATAGTGATTTATAAAACCAAAGCTCCAAATGCCTTTGGCAGTGTATTTTATTTTGTAAAATAAAAACAGCAATGATGCTAAAAACTTGTTAATACAAAGAATACTGTTTTAAGAGACTTTAGAATATCACTTTAAGTCTGCCATCTTTTCAAATGAGTAAAATCTCTTGTTAAAACAGTGTCAGTTTTATATAATTAAAATTACAATAAAATAACACGTTATATCTTAATCTATGGACACTTTAAAATGCTTAAAGGGTTTTGTAAAATATCATCCTACTACATATAACGTTTAAAATTCAAAAGTTGGACTGCTTCTCATTTTAATGTATGTGGTTTTGTTGTACAATTAAATGCATCAGACAGAACACAATTAAGGAATGGAACATTAGTATCTGTTTTATCCTCTTTGAACATACAGATGTTAAATGATCATACCTCACCAGTACATGCCTACTGCAACTCGTGTTTCACTTTCCAAACACTCAGGGTTTAAAACAGAGCAGACTGCACTTTTGATAACATCTGCTACAACAAATAACAAAAAAAAGAGTGTGAAGTCTGATGAATGTTTAAACAGAACATTTTTTATGGATCAGCTAAATCTTTTCTGCTTTTTAATTAAAAGTAAAGAAAATGGAACTTAATTATCCTGTAAAGATTAGCTTGTGGGCATCTTCCTGTAAATTACTTCTAATTGAAAGCAAATTGTCAAGTGACATTCAAAGTACTGTCCTTTAAAACACAGCTGTTCGACTGCTGATTTCAGTGCATTGCAGTGTTTTCTTGTTACAATATGGCATATTTGAATATTTTAACAATTTCACTGGTTTTGTATAGATTTCCATTTAACATATCTTAATCACATTTCTTCCTGTAAAAAAGTTAGCATCCGTGAGTGCTTTGCAGCATTTTCAGCCAGCCTATCATGAGAGCACTCCACTGACGTTTACTTTTTCAGACTTGTTTACTTTAAGTACCACTACATCTGGACAATTATGGTCCAGGAAGTGGGTAGTTACACTCATCAGACTACTGTCCCAACCCAAGTCTTTATGGTACCTGTATAAGTCAGTCACAGTTTACTGATGCTTTAAAATGTATTAAAAATTCAAATGAAACTCATATTAGAAACTGAAAACAAACAATTTTTCAGAATTTAACACTTAACAGAAACTCTAGTCCTTTAAAAAAATTTTTAAATAAATGCCTCAAGGGTAATATGAAGACAGCTAACATAGGAGTTCTGATATAAGAATGTAATAGGAAGACTAGTAAGTAGCAAATGAGAAACACAAATGCACTAACCCACAAAACCCATTTACATATTTATCCATCCACCGACTATAGTCGGTTGGTTACCATTGCTTGGTGCTGCTCTGGAGGCATCACCAGAAATAAAATCAACAAAGTCCCAGCTCTAATGTAACTTACACCTCAGAAGAGGAAGAAAGAAAATTAATTATAAATAATCTCTGGTTCTTGGGTATAGATTTTTAAAAACAGTCTAATGACAACAACAAGAAAGTGTTTGCTTGCATGAAATGCTTAGTTCGGGTGAGGATACGTGCTTTGGAGAAAAATAAATCAGAGTAAGGTGACAGCCACGGGCAAAAGAAGTTGACACTGTCTTACGTGAGGCGGTCAGAGAGCCTTCTCTAGTAAGGTGATATCTGAACAGACCCCAGAGTGAATTTATAGTGAGAGGGAAATACACACATCGTGTGTATAACAGTTCAGGAAGGGGTCCCTTCAAAAGAATTAGGAAAGGCTTCTAAAAAGAATGTTGACAATCCAAGAAAATATCAATAGTTGGAAAAAGACCAAGTTAGGAAGTGAAAGATTATTAACCATGTTTGAAGATTTACATGTTTGCTTAGACAGTAATTTAACTCAAACCAAGAGCCCAACTACTACTACTTAATCTCCCCAGGTAAATAATTTATGTTCCCAATCTGAACATAACTTGAACAACACTAATGCTGTTCCCCAGAGTGAAATGATCTGTATGAATTCCTCTAACTGTAACTGCCTGGCATAAATAGGTAGCTAGGTACGTTGGTAGGAACATAGGAGGGCAAATAGATAAGGTTTCAATATTAACATTTAAAGTTTTTTTTTTTTCATTAAGCAAAAAAGCATTATATAACCATGCAGAATTAAACCTTAACCACAAATCGAGCTCCGCTTTTTATGGCAGTATGTGTGAAGGAGACTGGGGGTGGTGGTTTAGTCGCTCAGTCGTGTCTGACTCTGCAACCCCGTGGACTGTAGCCCGCCAGGCTCCTCTGTCCATGGGATTCTTCAGGCAAGAATACTGGAGTGGGTTGCCATTTCCTTCTCCAGCAGATCTTCCTAACCCAGGGATTCAACCCAGGTCTCCTGCACTGCAGTCAGATTCTTTACTGACTGAACTACGAAGGAAGACTGAGAAAGGATAATAGAAAGCTAAATCCTGACTCTTATTCTCATCTGTTCAAATGTATTAGCATATCCAGAGAGAAAATATGAGAGGGATAATATATATGAAAGGGAAAATAAAGATTATACAATAGGAACTGTGGATGCTTTTTCTTTTAAAGTCATAGCAAAAGAAGTGAAAAACTAAATATAAAAAAGTAGTATTGCCTAGACTTGTTTACAAATTAAAGTTATGCTCTTCCTTTGCACTGAAATGGTGTGTGGGTTTGCATGTTGCCAATATCGCAAATACCATTAATTATCTCTAATGAAATTCACCAAAGGGGTTTTAAAAAACTATGTCCTAGATACCATATAAGTTATAACTGAGACTGTTACTATATAGGAAAAAAACACACTTTAAAGCATGTAATGAAAGAAGCAAGCATATTATAGTTAGGAATTTAAAAGCTGCTAAACTAAGCTTCTACTATGGGCACAACATTAAAACACTATTTTATGAAAGAATATTTGAACCATCCAGCAGTGTGCAAAATCAACACACTATCTATGGGGCACTCAAGGCTTGGTCCTAAATGTTAGAAGTCTAAAATTTAGATTAGGTACCAGCTAGCCATAATTATTAAGTTTAGTATAAAAAGTCATTCTAAATAAACAGTTTTCTCACTTCATTGTAAGAACAATTTGAAGGACTTGTTAAAATCCAGCTTTCTGAGCCCCACTACTCTGTTCTGAATCAGGAGGTCTGAAGTAGAGTTCAGCAATTTGCCTTTCTAACAAGCTCCCCGGGGGATGCTAAGGCTGCTGGGTCCAAGGGAAATTGCAATCATTTTAGTTAAATAATTTTCTCCATTAATTAAATACTAAGTTTTGCTTTTATGTAAAAACTGGTCCATTTTATCTATAGGGGAAAATGGTCCCCCATCTTTTTCACAGCAATGATTTGAACATACGTTTTTAAAGAAGACAAACATTTGATTTGGGGAATAAAGAAATATTTCTCTCCTATTAATATTCCAGATTTCATTATTTACACTTCTAATCAGCAACATTATCTGTAAACCAAATTTAATCATTAGATATGTAAAGACAGTAGGCATGATTTCACAGCAGCCCAGGTTTCAATGAAAGGATTTTGAGTCAGAATTTTTAAGTGCAAAACTGAATGTGTACCTAAATATTCCAGTTAGATTTGACGTTTATTTCACAACTTTGAAATAAGACAGAATATAGTAATTTTCACAGCAGAGGAAGTATGACAATTTTGTATCTTCCAAAAATCACCAATAAATAGATGAATGAATGAATAAACTAAGTCCTACTATGCTAAAATATACACAAAGGTAAGAATTTATTCAACTGTTCAGTGCCCAAAAGGAAATAGAATTTGTTTAATTTCTTCTTTTTTTTAAATTTTTTTTTAATTTCTTCTTTGCTCCTGCCTTGATAGCCATCTTTCCCTCCTTCTTAACCAATAATCTTCTGTTTCCTTGAACTTCCAGCTCATTCACTCAATACAAAAGCTTGTCTATCTAACTTAGATCTATCTACAGTACTCTATCCCTTTATTTATCTGATATTTCTTCTCTGAATAAATTTACTACTTAAGTATTTCACAAACTTCAGAGTGGAACTTTCTGTCTTCTTTCTGTACCCAGAGTACCTAGAATAAACACATAATGAGGAATAGGTTGCCATGTTTCATTACATTTCAAACCCATCTGAGTCCAGGAACTCATAACTCTACACCTGTATTGCTTTAACAGTTTCTCAGATGGGCTGCCTGCCTTCAGCCTCTGTACAAATTATGTTTGATGATATCACATTCTGCCCAAAAGTGTATGTTGATATTCCAAAATCAATGAGTTCTAGGATTTCTAAGGATGTAAGAACTCTAAAAGTTTAATACCAAACCTATGAAAAAATGTTTTTCTTTATCCTTTCCTTCTGGTCTCTAATCTCCTAAAAAGTACAATATATCCTTTAACCCACTAATCTTACTGCTTGAAATTCATCCTTCCAGAAAAACCTAAAAGATGTAAATGATGATATGCATTAATTTAGTTCTTTCAGAAGTTAATAAAAGTTGGATACTAGCCAAATGCCTTAAAATAGAATGTTTAAACTGCAGCAAATCCGCTAAGAGACCATAGGACAGAAAGGCAAAATTAAAATCAATAAGACCTTATAGAAATATGGAAAATATTTCCTTATAAGCATAATAAAATTATATATCTACCATGATTATACATGTAAATATAAATACTGACATACAGAACACAAAAACAATCCATGTAATAGGGTAGCCATGTATATTTTTTATATTGCTTTTGTAAGAAATTGAGGTCAGTTTACAATGAATATAGACTTCTTCATCTTTTATATCTTCATATAATGTATGTGATGAACTTTATCATTTAGAATGATGATGCAGAGTTTCTACAAGGTCTTAAATTACCATATGTTTCATTATGTTCACTTAAAGTGAATACGAACTTCAATGGAGAATTTCAATAAAGGTTGTATGTAATATGTTAGTTTCTGGATAACTATCAGTTAAGTTCAATTAATCAAAATACTCCTTGATTCATTCCAGGTTTTACCTTGTATTGTGTACAAGAATAACTAAGAGCAGACTGGTTCTGTTGTCACTTTCTTTGTTACAAGTTTTATACACAATTACAGACCACATTACCCAGGCCCCTCAGAACTGAATGGGAATTGAGCAGCTCAAGTCCAGGCCATTCTTTTGATAAGGAATGTCTTCCACTATTTCTCTTCCTTGTTACATTGAATTTTCATATGGATTTAACAATGGATAAATAAAAGCCAGAATAGCTCCATGAGTGACTTATTTTCATTTCAAAATTCTGGTATTAAAAAAATCCAGTACCTAATCAGTTAATACTAATGCCTTCAAAGACTTTGCATGTCTACTAAATAATAGTGCAACCTTATAGTGGGACAATTTAAACCCAGGCTCCTGGGACTCATTTATCATCTTTACCGTAACCCCGTAACAGTTCTTTTGGAACTAAGGAAGAAGATAAATGGATCCCTGAGAAACAAATATTTACAAACCTTTTGAAAATGCTGTTTAAGTAGGAAAGGAATATTCTATTATCTATGCTGATCATATGAGAATTCACTTTGCAGGATCAAGTGGAGTGTGAACTGTTCAACCTCATAAGCATTTGCAAATAAAATCAAAGAACTCCAGATTTCAAACTTATAAACAAAATTCCAAATCCCAGTCATCTTTTTACATAATTACAAAAGGGTATGCTGACTTCCTATTCTTAAATGGATTACCTAATATGTGGAGTATCCACCAGTACCTTTATTGGCTTACTGTTGTGTACCCCTCATTACCTGGTCCTCAAAAAGAAATGAATAGAAGTTGAAATGCAAACACTATCAATAGTAAATTACAATCCTTGAGTTTCACATGGTCACCACACACATTAACCATTAACATACTCTTTCTCTTAGCTGGAATAAGAAGCATTTTCTTCTACAGAGTATTTGTAAAACTGAGTAATATAAACAATACCCTCAGTTTTTCATTTCACTTTACTTACACAGAAAAAGCCAGAAAGAAACACATCAGTATTTTGACCTCAATGAGCCATGATGAAATCTGAGATTTGTAATTTGATGAGACTGTGCTGAGATAATACAGAACCCTCTCCCTTAAATTCCTGGAAAAGCATTTGAAATCACAAGATGGTAGATTATAAATCTTGGCGTCCTGTACAAATGACTTTGTTAAAAAAATGAATACATAAAAATGTAAAACATACAATATTCAGCATTATATAAGTCATACTGCTTTTTGTTGTTACTATTCCCTTGTTCCTTACTAAATGATTATTTATCTATGTGACCTGTGGAAATCACAAAATACTAACAAGATTTATTTAAAAACGGAAGAAGGTCTAGGACGTACTTCTGTCAATTGATCCTGTTCCAACATTTTAAATATCACACACACACACACACACACACACACACACACACACACACAAACAGGTCTTCTCAATGTTCTCATTAAGTTTTGATAACAGTATTTTAGAAAAAGAGTTCAATACTACTGCATTGAGGTAATTTATCAGGGTAGCCTGTGACTTAGACACAACCCTTAGTATGTTCTATTTTCTTTATCATTTTTTGTTTTCTTTGTTATTATTTTTAATATGGTAAACATGTCCAACGGCTGTAATATGTTTCCCCAATCCCATATGAATGATAAAGACAAGCTACTAATTTGAAATTTAAACACTTGAATAAGCCAGAAGGGGGATAAAACAGAAACTGTAAGAGCAAAATGGAATGGAAATTGCTCAAACTAACTGAGCGACAGGGCAAAGCACACCGACATATGCCACATCTCTGAATGAAGCAAAGGTGTGCCACATGCCACCTTTGGGGTTGGCTGTGCCGCTGCCAGTTTGCTAAGCTATTCTCTCTCTCTGCCGTACCTGCTATATAACAACTAAATGTTAGGAACTTCAGTCATCATATTTGAAATATAACCTCTTGCAGACAGGAAAAACAGTACCCTAAGCTGTGGCTTTTGAGTTTTCACACATCTCATATTGAATATGCATTAACTTTTCACAGTAAGATTTATGGATGTATTTTATTAACTATAATACAAAAATAAGGTGTTAAAATAACTTCGTTGAGACTATACCAACTCTAAGCTAAATCTCACAAGCTATGAGAAAATAAGGTTCTTGTTAATATCAATGACTAGAAGTTTCATGTTCCATATAGGCTTTTGATTCATGATCAGTAAATTGGATTTCTAATGGTAAAAGAATAATCACATTAGACTGAATACTTAAAAGGGCTTTCAGTAAATTTTTCTATCTGATGCCTAAGGGTTTCCAGGGGATTTTATATTATCTTAAATTGTCTAAAGTTTCCAATAACATACGTTCGTAAACAAGTGAATAAAAGGCCCCAGATTTCTACCCAGAACTCTTTGTTTAAGGCTGCATGGCACTCCTGTGCTGACATTTCATTCTCTATTATAGGTGTAGTTGCATCTGGTTTCCTCAAACAATAATCCACATGAGGATAGGAATCATGTTTCAAAACTGACTAGGATTTACTCAATATTTAAGTCTGAGATCCATTAGTAGGCATTTCCACCTAGAGGATCACATCTTTGTTTTTAACAAGTTTAACTTACTTTTTTCTGATTTTAATAAAATATGTCTTTCATACCTGTGTACATATTTTAAACAACTTTACTGATGTATAATTGACATGAAAACTACATGTATTCAATGCATACAATTTGGTGAGTTCAGATATACGCATACACCTGTGAAAACCATCACCACAATCAAACAAACATACAATTTTCACCTTCAGAAGTCTTCTTGTGTCATATTCATTGCTGAATACATCCATCTTGCAGAATCATTTCCACTGACAAAATGGGGTTGTGAAAAGAGCCCCTCAAACCTGGTTCAAACATTGGCTCTGTCAACTGCAGTGGCACCCAGAAAGATGCCTCCAAAGCGGGTTCAATTTTACCTGCCCTATATAAAATAGGATAAATCAGATAAATAATTTAAACAAAGCAAATGTATATAAAATGCTAAGCTAAGGACTTCCCAGGTGGCACTAGTGGTAAAGAACCTGCCTGCCAAAGCAGGAGATGTCAGAAACACAGGTTTGATCGCTGGGTCAGGAAGATCCCCTGCAGAAGGGCATGGCAACCCACTCTAGCGGTCTTGCCTGGAGAATCCCATGGACAGAGAAGCCTGGTGGGCCACAGTCCATGGGTCGCAAAGAGTCAGACACAACTGAAGTGACTTAGCACACACATACAAAATAGGACAAATCAGATAAATAACGTGAACAAATCAAATGTATATAAAATGCTAGGCAGAGTCTCCAATACATAGGAGGGCTCTCAAAAATTGTCCTCCCTTCTTCAGGAGTAATATGTGACGCACAAGTATGTTTAACATAACCGTATGTCACTGATTACCAAAGTAATGAAGGAAATAAATGTTTATTATATTCCCCTCCTATAAAGTTTAATATCATACATGACACTTAAAACAAGCAGGCCAAGAATCAAATCTATCCACTCATCTTAGAATATCTATACCACAACAGTATTTAATGTCTGTTTTGGTTTTTTTTAAGTTCAAGAGAAATCATTCAAATTTTTGTCAATTTCAAGGACACTGCAGTTGCTCACCAAATCTCCACTGAAAAAAATAAACACTACAATCAGAGGAAATGGAATATTTAGAAATATTGTACATACACATAATAAAACTGCCATTTAAAAAGAAGTCTGTGTGTTTAAAAAATGCAATTTATTCTGGAGTTAGTTACAATAGTGTAGAGAACACTCAAATTTCCACTTTCTCTGTTACACTAATCTCAACCATGATGACCCAAGGGAACAATATTTGATGAGATATTTTTTGGCACACCCATTGTGTTTGGACAGCTGGACAGCATTTTTACCCCTTGAGCCAATCTGCTCATCAGCAGATACGAAAAGATCACCTGCGAGCCAGCCACACACTTGGAAGAGCTTCTATACCTTTCAGAAAGTATAAGCTTCCCTGGATGGAAGAAATGATGCTACTGTATATGGAATTCAGTCATGCACATCTCCTGACTGTGTTATCTTCAAAAATCACAGTACCGTTTTGAAAAGAACCCCAATAAACTGAAGATAGCAGCACCAGGATGGTGCTCAAATGATTGCCTTTCAAAAGATGAAAACAAGAATAAAACTGAATTTTGGTAAAAAGATACAGAACACCATTGTGTGTTTAAAGATCTAGAAAAAGCTCCAGGTTTCTGAAAACATGTTTGGTAACCTATTATTATTGATTAAGACAAAGAAAAAATTAATTCATAAAGATCCTCAAAATTTGTTAGCTGAGTTCACTTGTTTTGACGTTAAAGTGATTTCATCTCAAAAGCATAAAAATGTTTTGATATATTCATACATACATACACCAGTTTCCTAATCAATAAGGTACACACAATAACATGCTTTTACCTTTGCCATGGGAATAATATACACATATATTAGATTACAATACAATTCGATTTTCTTAGATTAGGGGGGTCATAGTCATTGCTGGTCTTTCTCATTGTTTTCAAATGAATCATTTCTTATCCCTTAATAAATACATCCATGCATGTAAAGTTGTAAAAATATTTTATTTTATATCAGTATTAATAATTTATCCATATAGATGGTTGAACTCAAAATTGATCAGAGTACCACACTATCATTGTGCATAACTTGATACAAAGACAATGACTTATGTATCTTTCTACTTGTGGTACTTAGAATCATGACACATACAAACAGGGCAAAGAGAAATGGATCCAGGAACTGCAAGATCTGAAGACTACACGATTGGGAACCTTCTGTAAGAGAATACAAAATTATGCTATAAGGTATATATGAAAGCAAATATTTATTTAGAAAGAGAAATCTCAGTAAATTGCAAATGTTAAAAATGAGACAATTACTTTTTCTGTTCCATCTCCCCTTACCAAGATTCCAGTAATACTTGTGGCCATTCCTAGGTGAGGCAGAGGGAAAGTCAAGATGGAAAGAATTATCAGACTTAATTGTAGTTAAAACACCTTCACTTTAAAAATGTTGTAAAAATACCTGATCCCACTGCTTGAGCCCCTCCCAAGGCCTTAGAAAGGGCCTCAGCGAGTGAGCATCCTGACACCTTTCATTTAGCTCCCAGGGGAGTTGATTGTTACTGATTCAATAACAAACTCTAGAAAGACTTGACAGGTACCAATTAAATCTTCCGAGAATTCACCAGAGAGTCTCAAAACATTCCAAGACTCATCCTAGAATATGAATCATCCAGGAATCTATGTCACCCATGTTGCCCCTTAACTCCATAATCCCAATTGCCCCCTGCCTTTTAAGGATCTATCAAATAATAAATCTAGCAAGTGATTATCCAGGCAAACTTTTACGTGCTTTCTTTCAGGGACAGTAGCTCTCTACGTTACAGTGAAGGCCATCCCATTTCAAACAGCTCTAACTGTTCTACATGCCAAGCCCAAATCTGCCCTCAGTACATAGAACACAGACTCACAATGCTCTTCCAAGCTATTTTTTCTAAGCTAAAAAAATATAGCTCTCATATGAAACCTGTAATTTTCTTTTCCTATTAAACATCTCCAATTCCTTCAGCTATTGCTTGAAGTTAACAATCCTCCAGACACGAGTCTGAAGGAGGACATGAACATAATACCCAGATGTGACTGGCCAGGGCAAAGTGCAGCAGGGCTCCCTGTTAATTGTTTAACACTGAAGAATCATTCTGGACTGCAACTTCCACTGAAGACTCACAATTACCTGACACATCTATGAAGTTTTCATTTTGCCAGCATACAAGGGTCGCTCTTCTTTGATGTTGTTCAGTCATTCAGTCAAGTCTGACTCTTTGAGAACCCATGGACTGCAGCACACCAGGCTACCCTGTCCATCACCAACTCCCGGAGCTTGCTCAAACTCATGTCCATTGAGTCGGGGATGCCATCCAAACAATTAATCCTCTGTCATCCCTTTCTCGTCTTGCCTTCAATCTTTCCCAGCATTAGGGCCTTTTCAAATGAGTCAGTTCTTTGCATCATGTGGCCAAAGGATTGGAGCTTCAGCCTCAGCATCAGTCCCTCCAATGAATATTCAGGACTGATTTCCTTTAGAATTGACTGGTTGCATCTCCTTGCAGTCCAAGGGACTCTCAAGAGTCTTCTCCAACACAGTTCAAAAGCATCAATTCTTCTGTGCTCAGCTCTCTTTATGGTCCAACTCTCACATCCATACATGACCACTGGAAAAATCATAGCTTTGACTACACAGACCTTTGTTGGCAAAGTAATGTCTCTGCTTTTTAATATGCTGTTTAGTTTTGTCATAGTTTTTCTTCCAAGGAGCAAGCATCTTTTAATCTCATGATGGCAGTCACCATCTGCAGTGATATTTTTGGAGCCCAAGAAAATAAAGTCTGTCACTGTTTCCACTGTTTCTTCATCTATTTGCCATGAACTGATGGGACCAGATGCCATGATCTTTGTTTTTTGAATGCTGAGTTTTACCCAGCTTCTTCACTCTCCTCTTTCACTTTCATCAAGAGGGTCTTTAGTTCCTCTTTGCTTTCTGCCATAACGATGGTGTCATCTGCATATCTGAGGTTAATGATATCCTGTACTTACACAATTGCCTTTTTTACCCAAAATTCAGAATTTTATTAAATGTCACCAAAAGTTTTAGGACACCATCCCAGACTGCACAGAGCTGTGAAACTGGATCCTACTAATTTTAAGAGACATAGTAAAACCCATTTAAGCAAAAATAATTCAAGATTTTTAGGCATTCATTAAGTGTGTCCCTCTCTGCCTTTGGCAGTTAGGTCTATCTCCAGAAAATCATATATTTTTATTGGTTCATACCAGACCCAGCAGCTTAGATTTGAGAGGCAGTGGCAAAGATTACTAAGAAACCCAAGAGATACATTATCCTCCTGTTGTAGTTTCCATATCCAGAAAAATAAATATTAGTTTATAATGAGTCTGAAATTGGTTATTTCTCTTTCAAATAGAATCAACATAATTACAACTGATAAAGAGAAAGCAAATCTTTTCTTTTTTTCTTTCTTGGTTTGTTCTAGGGTTTTTTGTTGTTAGTTTGAAGTAAATGTAAGTTAAGAATGTACATTCCGCTCTAAGGGTTCCTTCAGCCTTCTCCCTGACTACCATATTCTGCTTATTTTCTTTAGGTAAACACATAATTCCAAATGAAAATTTTAATGCTTCATTATCAGCGAGTATCTAAATGCTTCAAGCATAACTCCTGAATTCTGCTTTGAGTCTTTTGCTTTTTTCAAATTATACAACTTTGTGCTCAGTTTTGTGCTTCCTTCCAGAAACAGATTCTTCCAGAGTTCTCCTGGAGCAACTGTGCTTCCTAATTCTTAGGTTCTTTCTAAGAGAATATGACACCTGTTCTCACCTCTTAACCCTCTCATCTCTCACCCCTTAAGCTGAATCTGAATGAATGATTCATCAGAGATCATCAACCTGACTTCCTCAAAGGAGATTTTGACATAACAGCCAACATATGTGGCAGAAAAGTTAACTTATCACTTAAATGTCAAACAGATTTCTTTATAACCTCCATGAAAATAGAATACTAAGATAACATTAAGTGTGGAGATGTCTCAAAGAGTACTATCAATTCATCTATTCCTACCTGAGAAGACATTTATTGGGAATCTTCAGAATCGAAAAGACCTTTATGCACCCAGGTCTGGGGTGTCTTTTCTCCCCTACGTTCTCCTGAGTGTGTGTGCTGCGTGCTTAGTCATGTCTGACTCTTTGCGATCCCACAGACTGTAGCCCACCAGGCTCCCCTGTCCACGGAATTCTCCAGGCAAGAAGACTGGAGTGGGTTGCCATTTCCTTCACCTCTCCTGAGTAGAGGTTTACATTTACTGTTGTTTGTTGTTTAGTTGTCAGCCATGTCTGACTCTTTGCAACTCCATGAACTGTAGCCCACCAAGCTCCTCTGTTCATGGGATTTCCCAGGCAAAAATACTGGAGTGAATTGCCATTTCCTTCTCCAGGGAATCTTCCTGACCCAGAGATCAAACGTCTCCTGCATTGGCAGGCAGATTCTTCACCTGCTGAGCCACCAGGGAAGGCCTTATATTTACTGACATTGGGTCATTTCACTGAGCCATCTCCAGATGAATAACCAGTGAAGAAATCCTTCTCCTAAAACTCTAATGAATATTTTGCCTACAGTACAAAATTGTAATCTATCAGGATGTTCCCAATGTCTTATGGTCCCTAGAAGCTCTACAGGGCTCTGTGGTCACACATGTCCACTTAAATTAAGCAGTAATGTTATGTTATGCAAAATGGAATTAAAGTGGAATTAACATGGCTGCAAACCTAAATATATCATAGCCACTACTGCAAAAGTAGTGATAATGATCAATAACAACATTTTTAAGGCTCACAAAATCTAATCAATTACAAATATCCATTCAAAGGAAAAGTATGTATGTGTTCAGTTCAATTCAGTCACTCAGTCGTGTCCAACTCTTTGCGACCCCATGAATCGCAGCACGCCAGGCCTCCCTGTCCATCACCAACTCCTGGAGATTACTCAAACTCATGTCCATCGAGTCCGTGATGCCATCCAGCCATCTCATCCTCTGTTGTCCCCTTCTCCTCCTGCCCCCAATCCCTCCCAGCATTAGGGTCTTTTCCAATGAGTCAGCTCTTCGCATGTGTAAGTATACACAATGAGGACATAATTATTTTGATAATACATTTATTTATAAGTAATATTTTATAATAGAAACTAGATTTCTTAATATTGACAGAATAATATTAAAATGTGATTACATTATTCCCCATTTACTGAAAAATACCATGCAGATACCATGCAAATAAATAACATGTCTGAAAAATCGTAAGGCACTGGATTGAGTTTCCAGAGAGCAATAACCATTATTTTAGATAGAATGATGTCTCTCTCCTAGAACAAAAGACTCATGAGAATATGTTCTATGTCTGCCTTAGTAACTACATTGTCCCTAGGACCTAACTGCATCTCTGACACATTTCTCCTCAACTGATTTGCTCAGTAAAGTCTAACAGTCCCCAAGAATTCTTCCCAGCCTCCACACCATTCAAATAGTAGTATCTTTCAGCTGGGTTATTGAGGAATAGGTGGGTCTCTAGAGACGTGTGCCCCCTCACCCTTGAGAGTGGTTGCCAATTATTTTATAAGAAAAGATGTTCATGTCGCTCCTCTTCAACAGCAGCAAGTTTAAGAAACGTTTATCCAACAGATAATTCAAGGACCCCAAGAGTCACTCTCTGTCACATTATCCTACTTGTTTTTCCTTCATAACACTTACACTACCCAATATCAGGCTGTGCAATCACCGAGTTACTATGTTTATTGCCCACTACCCATCTCTAGAATGCCGACTCTAGAAGAGCAGAGAACTTACCTTTCTCGGACATGACTGAACACTGCCAAGAGGACTCAAAGATGTGTGAAACAGAATGAACAAAATTGTAGGGGAAAAAATTATACAAGATTTCTTAATTAGCAGTCTCCATCATTTGTAAGACACACATCAGTAAGCTTTTCAAGAGAGGAAAACCTACTGCAACATTAAATGGACTTATTGATTTTAAAGCAAGCCATACTTTGCTTTTAGGAACAATAAAACATGAAACTTAAAATCAAAAAATGTTTATTTTATTCAAATTAGTCAAAGATTTATACAGTCATCAGAGTTTCTCATCAACATAGATTAGCAAAAGTCATCTTATTAATGATAAATCTCATGGCTCATAAGGAAATAAAGCATTTTAGTTGCTCTGAGCAGGTTTCTGAGTGATGAACTTCCAATTTCTCCTGGGTTTTTAGAACACTGACATTAAGTGTTGCCTCAAGGGTTTTTAGATTAGGAAACATTACCCCATTTTGCAGATTAGAATGAACTAAGACCCAGAGGTTCAGTGAGTGCTCACAGTTATCTAAAAGGCTAGAGATGTCTCTCATCGTCATGTCTCCTTCATCTTTCTCAATGACTCTTTCCATTTTTCTAAAGAAAAACACTTTGTTCGGTACATGAATGGGCTTCTCAGATGGCACTAACGGTAAGGAATCCACCTGCCAATGAAGGAGATGTGGGTTCGATCCCTGGGTCAAGAAGGTCACCTGGAGGAGGGCATGGCAACCCACTCCAGTACTCTTGCCTAGAGAATCCCATGAACAGAGGAGCCTGGTGGGCTACAGTCCATGGGGTTGCAAAGAGTGAGACACGACTAAAGCACTGTGTGTACACAAGGGGAATTCAATAAATGTCAGTTCCCTTTATTCCTAGGTTTACATTTGCTGGGAATAAATTAAAAAAAAACAAAAAACCCTAAATTTTCAAATTCTGTAATGGATCTTAATCCTATGATTTTTAAGATCTCCTTTACAGCATTAGTTACACTGTGAAAAGTTTTGCGGGGGAAAACCAAGAAGCTTCGAATGAGAATTTGCACTGAAATATTACTATCACTTTTAAAACATAAGGGAGGGAGGGAGGAAGACAGAAGGAGAAGAAGAGCTGAGGAGAGAGAGAGAGAAAGAATGAGACAATGTGAAAAGAGAGATGAGAACCATTCAGTAACTCAGCAGGTTCACCAAGCCCTAGATTTCATTTTAGCCCACACTGCAGAGTTCAACTCTGATCTTACTACTAGCATGATTTTTTGGGCGTCTGTTTGCAGATGCAGTAGAGTTATCAATCCGAACAGACACACAATCCGGGTCCAATGTCACTTCTCCTCATTATGTTAATAGTTAATACATGCAAATGAAAACACTCTAGCAATTTGATTTCTTTGAAGATAGTTTGCATATTGTCTTAGCCATAATGACTGTACACTTCTCTCAGTCTCCATTTATGCAAGGATAGTTTAGTTCATTTTTATCAGCTCAAGTTCATTTTGGCTGCTACTGGAATGTATGTGCATGTTTCTTTTTTACCTTTTGCCTAATTACCATTCAGGTACCATAAGCAGATTTTTCATGCTATTGGTGTTTTTCTTAATTAAGAAACAAATGAATTCTCCCTAGCAAAAAAAGATGGAACAACAGAATAAGATGCCAGGGGCTGATGCTCTGTTTCTTAATTGAAGCAGTTCTATTGTTTGGTGTCGGTAGTGAGGGGGCAGAAATGTCATAAGTGTAGAATGTTAATAGCACAAAAATAACATAAAACTACTTTTAAAAATAAAGAGGAACTACAAAAACAATGCTGTAAGAGCTTTGAAAACATAGATTTTTATCCACATATTAATTCTGACAGTAACAAAGTAGCTTCATTTACAAATCCCTCACACTTCGAAAGCCTGAGGTTCTAACCTCAGTCCTGAGAGATATGCCTGCCCCTCGTGCTTGTCTAGTTAACTGTACCCTACTTATTCACTCTTCATCAATTAAGGAGACACTCAGGGGAACAATTTGTTTCTTTAATTTGAGGGAAAAAATTTTTCTCTTTTAATTTGCTTTCTTCTTTTTCTACCCACAATAAAATCTCAATGTCCTATCCATATAGTTAGTAAAGGCTACTGCAATTATAAAATAAGATACATGCAAATTCATAGAGATAACTCTTCCTGTCCATTTCTCTTAGAGTGATAAAAATTTTGGATAATCAAGGTTTTAGAAGAAAGTTGAGTATTTTACCCATTCAATATGATGGCATAAATCTGGACTATTGAATGATATAAAAGGTTATATGTATTTCTCTTTAATCAAAGTTCCAGCTATTCTTTCATTTATGACTTTATTCCTACCTCAGATTACAGAAGTCCCACCTTATTATTATTTTACTTAAATTTTTTAAAAGCATGAAAATCCATTACTATATAGTAAATAAGTTAATAAAGATTAAATAAGAAGCATCAGATAGGGTAATATGTTTTGCTAATAGGAAAAGAACATTATTTAAAAAATCCCTAAGTATCAGTTTCTAAATGACTAAGTTTTTACCCTTATTAATAACTTGCTATCACTCAGGTGTCTGAGCTATGTATGGAATAAATCCAAGAACCAAATAGAGAAAAGGAATTTTAATATATATAAATAATATATATGTGAATGAAACATACCCTTTATAGTTTCTTCCTTTCTGAAAGGAAGGGCCATACATTACTTGCTATATCACTATAAGCATGTAAAGGAACCATTTATTAAAACCTAGCATTTTAGGATAATGTGGAATATCATGGAAAATATTTTTAGGTTCCTCTGAAAGCATAATTTATGGTTTTTAAGAAGGAAATAAATAATTTTAATTTGAGATGATTTTTAAAACACTCTATCAAAGTACAGAAAATATTTTATGAAGTTGTCCAATGAGTGTGTAGGACAACTGGAAGGGAGTTGCTATGGAAAAGAAGGTCTGTGAGAAGTGAATCTGTAGCGCACAGAATTACATACATATACACAACATCATCTGTATAACCAAAATAACTTTAAGAATCCATATTTCTGTGAAAGTCATAAAATAAATTTCAAAGAGCTTAACTAACGCACAGAATCTGAAGTCCTATTGAAACTGTCAAGGGACTCCTTGTTTTTCATTTCACTATTTTTTAAACAAATTGGTGAACAATGACCAAAAACAGATTCCCATGCCTGCTTTCTTTATGGTCTAATATATTAGAAAGAATCTACTCGTCCACTTAATAGAGTCACTCACATGATAATAAAATATTACATGATATTCAGTTTAGTAGTTTTTGGTCATGGAAACAAAGAAATAAGACCTAGGGACAATTCCTCTCTTTTCCTCTCTTGAGGTTCTATAATCTTAGGATGATAGAGAAAAGGGAGAAAAGCAAAGAGTTTGAAGCTCTGAGATTCACAAATTCCATACATATATGTAATATATATGTATTATCGGTGTAGGGAAAATATACATGGAAGTATTAAACTAGAATGAACATAAATTTTTCTTAAAAGTATGTCTAGAAGCTCATGAAATTTATTTCTTCTAATTCTTCAAATAAGGAGATTAAAAACGACCATTATCAACCTTAACCCCGCGGCAAATGTTTAGACAACACATTTTCCTACTCCTACGGCAGTGTGAAGCTGGTCTTTCCCCATCCCCCAGACTCTGACATGCTAACATGGTGTCCCTGCCAAATTCTTGGCATTGGAAGAGAGGGGGAAGAGGCCATACCATAACGTGTTGATAATGAGGAGATAGAAATAGCAAACCAGCTGGATTGTCCTAATAAAGTATGTCTGGGATTTAGAGACACAACAACTATGTGTTCAGGTCATCCAAATGCATTTTAACCAACTGGTTCCTTCAATGACCTTTTCAGATACCCCACTCAGAAGCTTTCTAAATGAATTTTATGTATTAACTCCACAACTGTCTGGGAGGAAGGAAAAAGAAAAAAAACCTTACTTCCATTTTACAGTAATGATTATTATACCCAAGACACCTCATGTTATTTAATATGAAAAAATCAGACAAAATGATCTGTAACAGATTTCATAAATTTTAAAAATATTTACCAGTTTCTATGTGTGATGAATACACTACAGTTACTATCAATGTATTTTATAAAGCATTTCCCAATGAACTTTAAAATATTTTTTTCCTTAGGAATAAAATATGTTACTCAAAAAGTGACTGTAGGGTTGTCTCAGCAAAAAGCTTTCATAATTTAGAATATTCAACAAGATCTATCTTTTTACTCTGACTAGGAACAATATTTACAAAATAAAAATAAAAAACCAATTCATTTAAATATATTAAAAATATGCAATCCAAAGCCCTTAAACTTATATTTTGAATACATGGGGGTATTTATCACTACAAGAGAACAATTTGCTTTTATGGATTTGACCTCAAAAATGCCAATAATAAAGATATCTTACCAGTATATGCACAGTACTGTTATAAGCTCTTTGCATGTATTAATCCATTTAACCCTCAGAATAGGCCTTGCATAGGTTTCCTTAATAATCTTTTTTTAACAAATGGAGAAAATCAAGTCACAGACAAGTAACTTGCTCAAGGACATGCAACAATAAGGTGGGCCATCTGGAATTAGAACTCTGATGTAAGACTCCAAATTTCTGAAAGAGAATACCATCCCTAATCTCTCTCTAAAGAGTGACTGACTCAATCCCCTTCTAAGTAAACAGGTGAAAAGGTGGCTTTGTCCCGCATATCCACTCAAGGGCCATCCCACGGTCAGCCGCTGCACTGTGTCCTCAAGTCAACATGGAAGTTTACCAACACACTCATTTTCAAGTCGATGGCTTGAAAAGTTACTTCCTAGATTATTTAGCCCTCTGGACTAACACCTGTCCACGGAGTGGCTAAGACGAGGCAGCACAGCATCCAGTCAGGACATGAGGCATGTAACAGGTCACCCAATTTTGAAAACGAACCCTAGTAACATCAATAATTCTGATGACTCTTCACCCCAGAAACCAGTCGTCCTAGAAGTGTTGTATAGCGTTCCAAACAGAGGTAGTTTTAACAGATCATCTTCAATAATTTATTCTAGTAGGCCTTGCTCTGAGTCTATTTTTAGTGCTAACCACTAACTTTATCATCATGAAAACCACTTGTGGCTTTTCAACACATGATGGCCGGGATATCAGCAGGCCACATGGAAGCAGGGGGCTGGGTCCCCTTTGGGTTTGTTTTCCGCTGATGCTTTCCTTAACTTCTCTGGGTCTTTACGAATAGAATTCTTATAACAAAACAGAAACAGACTCAGAACAAACTAGTGTACCAGTGGGGACAGGGAGGTGAGAAGCAGCAAGAGAGGTGTAAAAGATTAAGAAGAGGTATAAACTACTATGTACAAGATAAATATGATATAAGGATGCATTGTATAACACAAGGAATATAGCCAATATCTTATAATAACTTTAGATGGAGCATGACCTATAAAAAATACTGAATCACCATATTGTGTACCTGAAACTAATGCAATATTATAAATCAACTACAATTAAAAAAGAATAGAATTCCTAATGGCAACGCATACCTCAAGAAGCCAAATAATTTTTTTCCCCCAGCAACTAGTTCTCTATTTATACAAAGTCACTGCAAAATGCCATTGATGAGATGAATTTACCTCCTCTCAGCTATGCATCTTGGCAGCACCTCCGACCAAACTGAGAATCTAAAATACAAAAAGAACTTCAATCCCACCAGGGTTTTCAGAATCCATGAAAATGAACTGAATCAAAATTGACCTTTTGGTTGCATGGGCTATCAAGGCTGAAAATATTAGAACACTCTAACCTGTGAAAACAAACTTAGCAAGATGTATTAGGTTTGAAAGTGAAAGTGTTAGTCACTCAGCTGTGTCTGACTCTTTGTGACCCCATGTACTGTAGCCCTCCAGGCTCTCTGCCCATGGAATTCTCCAGGCAAGAATACTGGAGTGGGTTGCCATTCCCTCCTCCAGGGGATCTTCCCCAGCCAGGGACTGAACCTGGGTTTCCCACATTGCAGGCAGATTCTTTACCATCTGAGCCACCTCCTTCAAACGAGAGCAACAAATGTTGTATTTGTTTTCAGGTTATGATTTTCCTCAACCCCATGTTACTTCTATACTAACTCTATGCCCACTTCTTTAAAATTATTTGATAAAATTTCAACATAGGTTATTTTATTTTCCATTCAGTAATAATTATCAGAGGATATTTATGGTAGCATTTATGATTCAAAACCTTCATGTTTTCTCAGGGTGTCTTTGTTAAATCCCACTGAAGCTAAGCTATAGTTTATCCCATGCTCTGGTCCATCTCCTGCTTACTGCTGCTGCTGTTCCCACAAGAACACGTGAGATAGCTTGGAAGATTTTCAAGGATACAAAATCATTAATAAGGTGCAAAAAAGAGCAACATATTTGGCCCAGAACCAATTTAAAATATGTCTGTATATAATAATTTGAAGAAAAATAACAGGCATCTGAAAAACCACTCAGAAAGTAAAACACTGGATATGGGTGTGAACTGGTTCAGGAAGAACAGGACAAAATTCCTGAACTCAGAAAAAACAACATCATGGGGATAAACTTATTTTTGTAGAACAGAGCCCATAACAGTACATCAAATATTAAAGAACAGATCTTTTATCAAAAACCAAACTATCATACACTATTAATCTGAGGTTAATAACATAGCCATGACCTATGCTGAGAACAGAGAAATGTCCTATTTTAAAAGGCAATGTATTTAAATTCTTTTTCTCTGTGCAATTTCCTTCTCCAAAGTAAAACAGAGCTTAATCTTCACTTGAGTGCTCACTTTTGGTATATTCTCATATTAAGCTTAATAAGGACTATAGAAAAAATTATCATTATAGCTCTTCTCCCTCACAGTAAAGTCTGAATTGGAAAGATACTGAAATATTTTATTAAATATTTTTCCATCTTCTATCCTTTCTTCTCAAACCCCAATCATATTTCTATCCTCTCAACCAATCAACTGAGGGGAAGATGAGCAATTAAAACTTAATGATACTGGCAATACATACTTGACTGTTTTCTACCCATCACAGACCTTCCCCTCACAACAGAATTTATCAGTAGTAGTAATGGTAATGGCATAACAATAAGGGAATCTATGTCCTACTCCAAATTCCCAGTCCTAATCCCCAGAGAAAACATCATTAATAATTTCCTGCATATTCAGACACTTTTCAGGAAAATAGATAAATATATGTGTATCTGTTCATTTTTTCACTTCTTAAAATACAAGTAGAGAAAAGCCATACTGAAATATTTTTTCTCACTTTGTCAGTCTGAGAGATTCTCACAGTAGGATGGAGATATCCATCTCATCCTTTATAATGCATGAATTACAGTAAGGATTGCACCACAATTCTATTTCATCCATCCCCTATTAATGGTTAATTTCTAATTATTTGCCATTACAAACTACACTGTAAA
Source organism: Cervus elaphus (assembly GCF_910594005.1). Classification (NCBI taxonomy): domain Eukaryota; kingdom Metazoa; phylum Chordata; class Mammalia; order Artiodactyla; family Cervidae; genus Cervus; species Cervus elaphus. Next base: position 60,891,604 of record NC_057835.1, read on the forward strand.
GCCCACACACACAAAGGTTTCTATGGGAAAGAGGAATTGCTAGGTCAGAGAGTATATGTGCAGTTTTAACAGCTATAAACTGGCAGATCAACTTTCAAAGAGGTTTGCAACAACTGGCAATCCCAGTTACAAGTGCTCTGCCCACTAGCCATTGAAAATTTACCCTTCCCATATTCAGTTATAAAACTAGACTAAAGCATATGAATGAATGCAAAGCTACTCCCAAAGACAATCTCATGAGTTAAGCACAAACAGATTCAATTAAAAAGATATTGCTCTGTTCATTTATTTTTGCATGTGTTGTCTCACCTCAATAAAATATTCATACTAAACTACTGAATGCCCTGAGTGACTGTTTCAGCCATCACTCCAACGCTGTCATTAAATCTACATTTAGAAGTTAGAAGGTAGCACAGAAGTCTAAGGTGAAATTCGCGATAACAATAATTGTTAAATTTCACACAATGAAAGTTGACTAAAACCCACTATTGGCTCAAGATTTTCTTGTCTTCTATACCAAATTGGTAATTATGAAACACATTTAAAATGCACTAATCAGAGTCTATTTTTCAGTATCTGCCTTGACCATCAATTACCTAAAGAATGAGTTCAAGTTCTTTAACACAGCATACAAAGCCCTTTAGAAACCTGTTCCTCTGACAACCTAGAGGGGTGAGGGGTGGGGGGAGGCTCAAGAGGAAGGGGACACACATATATCTTTGGCTGGTTCGTGTTGATGTATGACAGAAGCCAACACAATATTGTGAAGCAATTATCTTTCCATTAAAAATAAACTTAAAAACTTTTCAAAAACACAACACCCTGAAAGTAAAACAATGTGTTCAACAACGACAAAAACCTGGTCTCAAATCAAGTTCAAGCTGCCTTCTGTCACTGTTTCCCATGTTCCATCATCTTTGCTCACAACTACTCACTAGACCTTGAAAAATGTATGTTCTTTAACGCCTCTCTGCTCTTGGCCAAACTGTTGATTCGGCCAGGATGCAATTCTCTCTTGTCCTGACTGAATCTTCAACTCCTCCTTCAAGACCCAGCTTAAGTAAGATCTCATTCTAGAGGCTCGTCCTAAGTCACAGAGCTATCTTTGTACCCACGTCATTTTACACTTTCTATCAAGAACATAACCCAGTGCGCAGTATTTGTGCCTTTCTCCTTAACTACGTACGCAATATGCTACCTGACAAGACAGACCATAGTGTGTGGATTTTTGTATTTTCCCCTCCCTGTGGTTTCACCTGGTGGATCAGAGGGTAAAGCCTCTGCCTGCAATGTGGGAGACCCGGGTATGATCCCTGGGTCGGGGAGATCCCCTGGAGAAGGAAATGGCACCCCACTCCGGTATTCTTGCCTGGAGAATCCCATGGACGGAGGAGCCTAGGAGTCTACAGTCTATGGGGTCGCAAAGAGTCGGACACCACGGAGCAACTTCACTTTCACTTTCACTCTGTCTGTTTAATGACTGTTGAATGAAGAAATGGGAGTTTTTAATTTAAATAAAAAGCATGTGGACAACTCTTTCTTCTTTTGTGTGGAAAACTGCAAAACCACTTTTATTAAAAGATGTATCACAGGAAACGATGTTGAATTAAAAAAAAATTTCATTCATTCGTCCATTCATTCAGCTAATATTCTTTGAGTGTTTGCTATGTGCCAGGTACTCTTGCAGCAACTAGAGGTATTAGAAGTGAACAAGAGCAGGTCCTGTCCCCTGAGCTTAGATCCTAAGTGAGAAATCATTTAATAAAGAAGTATGCATGCTAACAAATGAATAAAGAAGACAATTTCAGATAAATATCAGTAGAATGAAAATAAAATAGGGTAATGGGCTAGAGAGCAAATTGAGGCTTGTAGGGGGACAGAAAATTTAAATGCAGGCTAAGGGAGGTCTTTCTTAAGAGTTGACACGTGAAGTGAAAAGTGAATGATAAGAAGAAGACAGCCATATGGAAATCTAGGGAAATGACATTTCAAAGAGAGAAGCAGCTTGGCATGTTCAAGGAACAAAAAGAAGATCAGTAAAGATAAAATGTTGTGAATGCAGGTGGTTTATAGGGGCCAGTCAGGGTAGAGATTGGGGAGGGAAATGCCACATGATCACGATATACTTGGTGATCAAGTCAGACAGAAAGGCAGCAAATGGATCATAGAAGATGCAATAAGCAGTGATGTAAAAAATCAGATGTCAATTGTAAAGCACACCCACTGAAGGACTTACAGCAGCAAAATTCTTGAATACCCAAAATTTTTTATGAAATGTCTAGATATTCCCAAATTCTTCAAAGTCCATGGATCCCAGGCTAAGAGTTCTTGATTACACAATAATTAATTTTTCTTCCTTGGGCTAATAACAACATGCATTCAATATTTGTTTCACCTCTGGTAATACCTAAGAGATTATGTCTCAGTATAAAGAACACTAGTGCTAACCAGTTTAGAGAAAACAAATCCTTAAAACTCTTCATTAGTAACATCCTACACTTCAACCCTCTTGTTTCTCTTTCTTTAAAATGTAAACTTACAAACCAAGGATTAAAAAACATAGAAGCGAGCTGCAGACTAATCATTCCAGCCACTGCATCTCAAATTCACACTCTTCCTCAAAATGAGATTTCCAAAGCTGTAGAAACTAATCAAGAAATTGGAGTCTAGCTGACCACAGAGCTGATGGCTGCTTTCCATTTATAAGGACTGCTGATCTTAATTATTTTTATGATGTGACACCTTTTTCATTTGTCGATTCTAATTTTCCTCAATCTATAATTAGATATTTTTCAGGAGTAGCTTACCCATATGCAAAATGTATGCAGTTCAAAACCACATGGAATCACAGAAACAAACAGAAAACACTAAAGGAATAAAGGGGTTGAGAAGGCAGTATTAGATAATCTATGATATTGTGTGTGTGTGTGCATGTATGCACAAAGAAAAGCAAATAAACTTTAGATACCTGTTCATGGGTACTCAGAAAAGGAAAAAAACCTCTAATACTTATCAAAGCTATTTGCATTTTACAACTGTTACACCACCTTGAAACAAAACATCATTGTTACTGAATAACTGAGAAATGGCATCACAGACTTACGCAGCAACTGTGCTATGGAAATTCACTTGTGCTCTTCTTTCCCTGATGTTACAAAAAGTGTTGACCATTATTAGCTACCACCAGTAAACAACATCCATCAGAAATGTAATCATCAGCACAGAATCACAGAAGTGCCCCTTTGCCTGAAGTATCTTTCCTGAAAAAGTTTTTGTAACCACACTTACAATTCTTCATTATTCCTGAGAGAGAGAGAGATAGACAGACAGATCTCCCTGTTCCATATTAATGTATGTACAAGTGACTAGGTCACCTTTCTTGGAAGTATTACTAATCACGGCTGAAATGGCCATTAGCCCCCTTCCCTGATCACTTATTACGAGTGCTACTCCAGGTTTCCGCGCGAGGGCTTTCATACAGTATTCCACTTATACTATCAGCAATACCGCACCTTGCAGAATTCATCCTGCTGGTATTAAGCCTCCAGTATTAGCTAAGACCCAACTGTCCTTTAGAGATCTGACCCTTAAAACTCAGAGAAAAGCGATACATCCTAAAGGATTTCTAGAGAGTATCAAACTGTCCTAAATCTAAATTCAAATCCAAGCTGTCCAAATTCCAGTACTCTAGCAATTATACTACTTTTCATGGCTAACTAACACTGGAAAACATTTTACTCGAAAACTAGCTACTTTGATTTATTTTCTTTCTTCCCTTCCTTGTTTCTTCTAATAGCAGAAAAAATTGATCTAATTTACCTAATAATAGATATAATCAATATCTACTATTAATTATGTTCAAATTAAAAAAGTGAACTACAATGTTGTTCTGTAGTAGCATATAAACTAATATATTTTTAGGTGATTGTAATATGTGCCCAGAATTTGGAATTTTCCATAATTAAAATACAAAGAAACATTCTATTAATCCTATCACCAGCAAGAATAAAGCTCAGCAAATGACAGCCACAGTCATTCACTAACCACAGACCTGTAGAAAATATAAAGTTCTCCCATCGTGCCGAGTAAGGTTTTCCCAGACTCTGGCATGGCTAAACCATAAACGAGAATATCTTTCACCTAAACTTCACATAATCTATGATACCCAAACACCTGGAACTGATAACTCTAGATTAATTTACACTGTAATTTCCCGTCTGTAAATCTGTATTTCTCCATAAGAAGTAGTTTTTAAATATTAAATTTAGTCAGTTTATATGTCATGATTTTTACCCTACAAGACTATAGTAAAATGAAGTACGCAAATGTCATTATATATTGCAAAATATCATATAAAATAGCACATAATTATTAAATAAACACATGCCCTTGCCCTTATGACATAAACCATGTAACAACATTGAGTTAAACAAAACTGGAAGGGAGTCACACATTTTTGTTTGTAGACTGAATCTTCATGCCTTTAAGAGACTATCAATTGTTAGGGCCTGGACCTAAAAGAGAAAGAATGAAATATTAATAATGTCCCACCTTGTGGGAGCTCGGTATTACTTGACACTACACGGAAACCGACCTTTTTGTCCTTCAGGCTTGCCTCCCAGGCCCCATCTTCTATCGCAAAAGCCAAATCATCTGATCCCAAACTAACTGTCAACTGCCTGTGATGGTGGGGAAGCCAGACATCAATCAATCAGGTTTTATCAGACGCTCTCTTCGTTTCTCTGTTGTGCTCATCTTATCATCTGACCCAGTTGTAGCCCAGACTTCAGAGGCTTAAGCAACTTGATGACAAAATATGCGCCTGTTTGTCCAAGATGCACATTGTTAAGAAGTGGGGTGATATTTTTAGCAGCTACCTAATATATTTGCAAATGAACTCTTGAATATTTCAGATTTGCACAAGCCCCATGGTGGTCAGTCTCTCCTGCACACTGAGACTGTTCTTGGCTATGGGAGGCCCAATAAATCCAAAATACGCAAAAGTACTTAGGTGCAAGTTAAATGTCATCGGAAAATATGATTATTTTCATGGCAATGTGGCAGAAAGGCTATCAACATGAGAATTTCAGGATGGCACTTCAAGTGAAAGAAGACCTAATTGATAAATGTGCCCAATACAAATTCAGATAGTTTTACACTAAATAAATAAAAGCAAGTCAGAAAATTAAAAACCTTTTTAACTATTCCTATTAACTGGAGTCTTGGAGGAAAAAAAGTGTTTAAATCTTCAGTGCTGTTGGCAAAACCACATTAGCTGTCCCACTGCTCTAATAATATAAATAATGTACTCTGATACATAAACTAGTTGGGTAAGGAATCAACTGTGACATAGATCATGAGTTTGACAGTTTTTAATTCAAACAAAATATCTGTTACATAATTTTTATACAAAACTGACAAGAGTGTGGCTATAAGTACTCCATGTTAGTATAAGCAACTGTCCTCTTGCTTATTTTCCTTAAAAATCAAAAGAACAACTTTTATAAGATTTTCATTAATAGGCAATATTGTCAATATCCCATTCAGCTTGCATTTAAATTTTCACTGAACTACATTTTGTATTTTAAGAGCAGCATAAAATTGATCCACAAAATTTATTCACATAAATACATACATTAATCATATAGGTACAGGCTACAAAACATCACAATGTGTTACAGCGATGTATGTTGACATGGATGAAAATGCACACCATGAAAGCAATTTGTACACAACAAATGAGAAAGTACAAAAATAATTTGTATAGCATTCCGAAAGATTCCCACTAAATTCACAGGGTCTTATTTTTAAAAAATGCCTTTGAACTTCTCAGCAGACAGCAAGGAAGGAGTCTTACTAGTATATAGCATTTTATATTTTTGAATGTAAATAGGGAACTAAACAAGCTTCTACTTGCAATATGTTTTTTTCTCATTTTACATTACTATAAGAAATTGTTTTAAATCTATTAAAAAAGTTCTTGATACCAAATATGATAAAATTAAGTTATAACACAAAGTTTCATCATTAAATTAAAAATAATCAGAACTTTTAATTGAATTATCTGATAATCTTCAAAACTTGTATTCTAAAGTAGGTAATTTAAATACAGTAAGCCAGAGAGAAAAGGACATTATCGAGTGTATCATTATTTATTTTTTATTCTTTATACTTAGGAGTATATGATTTTTAGTTATTTTTTGACACACATTCAGAGGAATCTGGTCCTCAACTGAAATTAAATATTTGTTTATTCACTAGATTTCATCTTCTAACTTCCAGTTTATTGCAGGCTTACAATAATATGAGAATATACCACAGTAAAGCAAGTCTTTTATCTTAAAGAGTACACCATTATTTATATTACAAAGAAGCAACTAATAATAAAATTAAAAGTTCCAGATTAATAGGTAGTAAAGGTCAAATATTTGTCTCTAAGTTTTATAATTGATTATTCACCCAACTCAAGTTTAAAGACTTCTCCAAATTTTGAAATAAATAATTTCAAAAACTGTGGCTGAAACACCTGTGTCAAGCAACTCACAAGATATCTTACAGATACAATATTATATGGATGTCAACTTGAAAATTCTCTTAAACTGTCTCAACAAGAGATGTTCACAAAGTCTTACAAATGCAGATTGAGTAATTCATATCTTCAAAAGGATTTCTCTAAGAAGGGAATCAATTAAAAAATAACAGTAAATATATCTTCAATAAATGCCTGCCTATTTAGAGATAATTTTAGATTCATTTTAAAGTTTAAACAAACTTTTCAAATAGCTTTGTTAGTAGGTTGTACAGAAACTAGGCACAGTAGCTTTATGCAGACTATTAAAACTCTGTTCATGTGCGGTAGCCTACATAAAAGCTATATTTTATATACATTTGTGGTAGTTGATTAGGACACATCTAAAATTATCAAAAGTCAAATCATGTAAAAAAAATATCAGACTAAGACCATTCAACAACTTCTAGCAATTCAAAGGGGCAGAAGCCAGTGGCAGATGCCCAGATGAAATGAAGGCCTATTTAATACTAAACACTACACTAGAGCCTCTTATAAACATATTCCTTTTTTTTACCCTCATGGGGATATTACCAGAATATTAAATAATAAATAGCACTGCCTTGCAGACTATATAAAGAGTTGACTTTCCAGCTATTACATGGACAATGGCTGGAATGAATAAGCAATTATATGACATTGGTTATAATCATCAGGCATTTAACATTCGTTTTTAAAATCTCCAAAATCATGAGATATGTATACAGCTTCCCCATAAACACATATTTAAGTTTATTTAGTGCCCACAACCTCAAGAATAAAGTAGAGCATTTCTAAATCCAATTTTTAATCTTTAGCACAATTTTTTTAAATAATCAATGAATTTCCAAGGATCTGATTTAGAAAAAAAAAAAATGTTCATTTTAAGCAATCTCTATATCTTAGATTCATTTTAAGCAATCACTATATCTTAGAAATAACAACAACAACAAAAAAAAAACCAACAACAATAGCATGTCTTTTATTTCCTGGCTTTGACAACTTAAGTTCTTTTATTATCTCTGCAAACATCCTTCAGAGACATCTATCCTTTGAGCTTACTACATTAGGATTTCCTTTATTAGTAATGAATATTTGTTAACACAGAAACAGTCCTATAACACTTCTTTCTTGGACCTTTCAGAGCAAAACTCTCCAGCTGAGACACAGGGCTGCTTATCTTGTACCCATCATGAGGCAAAACTGGTCCTCAAAAGCACTTTTTAAAAAATAGTGGATATATTATAATAGACCCGGAGAGAGGGATGAAAGAGAAAAAAATAAGAGCTTATTTTAACACCTGAAATGTTGACCAAAATCAGTTCTACCCAGTAACTATCATATATTCATTTTTAGATATATTTGTCAAAAGCACAAATTACTAAGGCTTTAAATAATCCTGACTAGACAATTCTGTACCTTTTTGTCATCTCAAAAAGACAGTCTGACTGTAATGGTATGACACCCTCCCAGACAAGCCTCTCAGCATTAATATTTAAATCTTACCTATCCCTTGTGATTGGAATTCAGCCTCTATTCACAAACAAAAACTAAATCAATGTTCTTAGAGTTCAAACTAGATCCCTAAACAGTTTGCCACTCTCTATGCACAGATAAGATAAACTTTCTTTGACCCAAGAGATGAAGTTGCCATGACGATCAGAGAGTCCACTTTCTATATTGATATTTTGCTGATGTAACAACAAATAGAACCAGATCCTAGCGCCGATAATGGTGATTAATTAATACTAATATTGATCCCTACAAGCAAGAGACAAGGCTATTAACTTGAAGCCTGAAAAGTCAATTGTTACCTGTGGCAGAGATACTAGGAGCTGATTTGGAAGCATAATAAACAAATGTGCTATCTTTATGCTAATACCTTTAAAGAGATAGTACTTTCTAGAATGCCAAATATTACCATGTCTCAGCTTATTAACTTAATTGCATTTCAGTATTTAAAAATGTAACCTTATTGAATGATACATACTTACCCCTTTATCTATGGTGGAAACACATTCTCTGGCAACTGAAGTAAGGGACTTCTGTTGCTATTCATTTGGTGAAGGAATGAACTGATAATTTTACACAGTGGCAGGTGCTGAATTAGACAGGGTTTCAAAAATACCTGCAGTGTTCTTCTGAAATGTCCTACTAATCCTTCAGAAATAAGAAAGCAACAAAAACTCCAAGGGAATATGACTTGGAGAATGAGCGCTCCAAAGCTAACATACTCACTCATAATTTTTAGCAAACAAAGACTGCATTGAAGAAAGTATTCTTGAAAAAACTTTTTTTATTCCCAGATACACCTAATTTTAGATTTTTCACACAATTTAGCCAAACACCAAAAAACTTGCTCTAAACAGCATCACTTCATCTAAAACTTGAATATACATTCTTTTGAAAGAAATTGAGAAGGCACCGTTTTGGAATGTAAAACTTAATCACAGAATGTAGAATAAGTAAGATTATTTATTTAATACCTTTTAAACAAGTTACACATTGAAAAGGAGATGTGATTAAAATATCAATTATAAGTCCATTCTTGATTTACCTTGTTTATGAGGAAGAACAAAAATATCCATATTAGAAATCCATACATCTAGTCCCAATATGTCATTTTAGCAAACACATTAGCTTCAATCTTGTTCTCTCAAAACTTTTTCCAGTGATAAGAACTAGTAGCAAAATGGACTAATTAGTTCCATTTCTTTGTTTTTACCATGTGAAGGAAGAGCTAATTTAAAAGTCCTTAAATAGTCCTCAAACAGTAGAAATAACATGGATTAGGGAGGCCTTGAAGAGCTCTACCTTAACTGTGACACAGAGTTAATTTACACTACAATACAGGCAAAACATATATACATATGAGCTAGACAACTAACATAATCAATCAATATCTTAATTTACTCTCAAAATTAACCAGAAACAAATTGATGTGTAAATCTTTGCATTAACCCTTAAATATAAAATATATTTTAAATTAGCAGGATGTAAAAATCAGAAGCTAATCGTTTAACTGCACTACTGTCTTACACAACTTAATAGCACCAACTTAAAATAAGACGAGTCACATCATATTTTCTATGTCTACATTTAAATAGCTCAGGAGATATTTTAATTTGCAAAGACTTATTGGTACCTTGGAATGTCTAAAGTGAACATTGATTTCTTATGTGAAATTCAGAGAGATGCTTTACACTCCTTATAATTGAACCGATATACAATCACACTATTCTTAACGTTTCTGGTTATAATTTATAGAGGCGTTCAAAGTTCTTTGTCCATTTAAGATATTGAGACATATAATATTAAAACTCATAATTTTTCTTCCTGCATAATTTTACAAATGAACCACTTTAGAAAGCTACCAGAAGTGGAAAACACAAGAGTTACTCTTTTAATTCCAAGTCATATCACAAAGTTTTAACCCTAAACTCTTTTGTAGCAACTAGGGATATGAAACGCTACTATATTTATATTTGCATTGTAACTGCACTGCACTTAAAAAAAAAAACAAAAACTCTGACTTCATGATTAATGGTCTTTAGAAGTAAACTTTCTTATATTCTCTTCAACTCTTAAAAACTAGGATTCACCTATTAGCCATTTCTTAACTTTCCTATTTTTAAAATATCTACTAAATATTCTTAGGTTTTTTTGAGAAAAATTTTCTTTATTGACATATTTCAAATATGTAATAAAGAAATTAATTTTTTTACATTACATTGGGTACCAATATTTCTATTTTATTAACAAAACAGTTAGTATAATGTATTTTGCTTTAGTTCATGGCCAGTGTAAAAACAGATTTTCTAAAATGTTACTCAGTTATAAAATGTAGAAAATAAAATCCCTAATATGAGATACAACATAAACCAAAAAGAAAGGTTTATCTTTTAATGTTATATTTAATTATTTTTTAAATCCAAAGAAGTGAATAATATGTTTCAAAGCAAAAAAAATCTGTCTTAATATTTTGCAGATAAAAAAACAAAACATTCTGGATATGAGTGATCACTATATTTCAAATGTGCACAGCATACCCAAAGCCCTTTTTAAAAATAATAATATTTACGATAATACAGAAGTTAATTAACCCCAAAATTATAGATTTAATATTAATACACGAACCACTAAAGAAAAGAATCCTATACTAGAACAATGAATAACCACAACCACCTCTTTGTATAACATAATTTTAAGGTTCTAAAAATGATCCGTTAGAGGTTTTCACATTTACAAATATTTAATAAATTTAATATGCAATATTCTCATTTAAAATAATAATCATTTTATAAATAGAGCATTTAATATTATCTACTTTTTGAAAAACAGCATAAAACA